>NW_027179737.1:557500-562500 GCF_036669935.1 Montipora foliosa
CTGTTCCAAATGCTCCTGAACCAATGACCTCCTCAAGTGCAATCTGGCGACGTGCTATTTCCCATGCGTCCACTTCAACATTCAACACCTCCATTTCATGTTCTTCCGCGGCACCTTGTGATCTTTAATCCAGAAATGTTGAGTGTTAGTTCTCTCATTTTCCAATGGTGGGTTGCTTGCCGCTCGCCAAAACTATTTTTCGTTTTGTCACAGCAAGTTTCCAAAAGCGTAATTGGTTTGCTTATTTGATGCGGGAACACTCCCAAGGATGATGCAAATAATGTAGTTCGAATGCCAGAAGCCATATAGCGGCAAGCAAGAGAAAAATTTAAGCCCTTGGAATATGTTAGTTTTAGGCTATGTCACGAAAACGGGTGTCTGTTCCCCAATGACGTTCAGAATTGCAGAAACAAGGAGGTTGGTGTAGGATGCCCGAAAACCCGTAGTGGGAAACTAACTAAGAAAGCCATACTTAATATCCAACAGCTGCCATTTTACAATGCCAGATAAGTTCACATCATGTATGCTTAATAATCGCGCACTTGTTGGGGAACAGAATTTTGATCCTGAAATATGTTTTGTGAAATTCACGTATCCCGGCCAACCCCCCTACACTCTTTCTCTCTCTCTCCTTATTCTGTCTGAGGATAAGGGGACAGAACATTTCCATCATATATTGGCCTCTTCTAATGATAATTCTTTTCAATCTCAATTTAGCCCGTGGTCAAGATGCGCGGCTATTTGGAGGAAGACACCTGATTGGTTGTCATTGGCTGTGCGACCATGGCGCGAAGCTAAAAATAGCTGAGGCATGGAGATGTGTTCTCTCCCTTCATTTTCTCTTGCTTGTGGTTAGTTGTGCTGTTTACAGAACGGGGCGTCATACGTAGAGTATACCATAGAGAGCTTACGCACGAGACGTTTGCCAAGTAGCCGAAGAGAAACTGGGTCGAGACCGACGTTCGTGACTTGACTTGCTTGCATTAAGCATGTCACATTAGTGATTTCGCTAGTTGTGAAGCAGTTTTGATTCTTTCTTAAGACTGAATCAAGATTTATTTCAGAAAGACAAGAGATATGCTTTTTAAAAGTTATAATCAAGGATTGGTACGAGACGATAAACATTTTCTTAATTAATTTACACACGCGTACACACGCTGTAAATTGGATGTGAGATGTCATGGGTAATTCTGAATGGATCCTAAATATAGTAAAGTTATGCCTTCACTACCAAATTAATGAGACGCATACAACAGAGTAGATACAGGGGCATATAGGTCAGCAAAGACCTCATACGCCCAGTTATTGTAGGAACACTGACAAAACAAATACTGCTCATCTCACATGCCACAATGCAGACATGTGTCTCCAGAGACAAACCAATTCACAGTAATATAAATTATTGCGACACCACTGGATACGAAAAGCCAAAAGCACTTTGTGGAAAAAAAAGAAAGGAACGTATACCCCCACCAACTCCTAAATCAAACTTAAACTTGGGAAGTGAATTGTTGCTGACTTAGAAAGGTTTCAAATCGTAACAATCTACTACATATATCTGACGCGTATACCCATAATCCCTTTCGCACGACGTCAATCCTCCTGTCCGTGCCGGCCAATTAAATATCTCTGTCTATTACGCTTCGCTTCATTGTCAGAAATACTATATTTTGCCTTCACTACCAATGAGAGGCATACATGTCGACAGTGTCGTTACAGGAGCACATTGGTCAGCAAAGACCTCATACATGTTGACAGATAAAGAAGGAGCTTGAATTTGGTGTTGAGCGCACGAGTTTACTGAATGAATTGACTTTACAAAGGTAAGGAAAAATTAAGCTTAATCTACAGTCCTAGATTCTTGGAAACCTTAAGCCTCGTTGTAGTTTAGTACCACGTGCAAGGCCCTGGCTACTCTCTTTGTTATCCACCTTCAATTCCTCTCATTTACTCCTTCGACCTTACGAAAGAATCTCAACAGCCTCAAACCAAAAAAAACGTCTCAGTAGCCCCCCACCCCCCTTGAGGGAATAAGCAGTTTTTTCACAGAAGCCCAGTCTTAACAAAATGCGTTGACACCGCTCGTGCCTGGCCGATAAAACTTTGAATTAAACTACGCCAGTTTATCATTGTATATTAGACACGCAAAACAGTCAAACTTAAGGGGACCCCACACTTTATCTAAGAGTTTAAATATGTCGTCATCAGTGATGGTGTAATCATCATAATCTATTATTCTACTGATTTCGTCCGCCACATAGATATGACCTGGGACTCCAATTAACATCTATGGTGATTCCGTTTAACATATATCACTGAAAAATGTTCGATGACAATTTCTGGAATCGAGGGACCCTGGATCCTTTGCTTACAATTGATAAAATAATTATCTGTGAACCATGACACAATTTGTGATTTCAAATCTTCTGCCAAAGCATGAAGCGACAAGTGCCGGACCTTTCTTTGCTCTCAGCTTCAGACCGATTCTGATCAAACGCCTTTACCTCGGTAACGACTACACCACCACATTATACACTGGATGCGTCAGAATACCCCATTTTCGATGGCCTCTATTTAACCGGCCAGATTGGAATGCCATTGCATTTACAAAGGATCACTTGCCAGAAATCTAACTCAAATTCCACGCCTTCACTTGACGTAATTTTACATGATCAAGCCACGATTGAGCAGAATAAATTAGTGCGCACAGATTTCTCAACATCAACATAGATACGTTGCATACATGGATGGGTCGCCGTATTCCTCCTTAAAGATCATTAATGTCAACAAGAAGGCTCGAGATCCTTTTGTCCGTGGGAGCAAGAATACAATCGGCGGTGTTAATTTCCGTTCCAAGCCGTCTGAAATGGCAATCGTCTGACATGACTTCCAAACACTCTATTCTTCGATAGGCAAGAAACCAAATTTCAACAAATCAGCGTGATCGTTGAAGCTACATATATTAATTCGTGAGACAGAACGACTCGCTCCCAAACCGTCATCAAAGAACAAAACGATTGGTTTTCCTTCGCCGGGCAACTTTTCACCAAAAGGTTTTAATTTTTTTGAGAAAGTGTTGGCAGCCAAAGACAGCCCAAAAGGCAAAACAGTTAACATGAGGAATCTGGCAGTACTGACTTGATATCTCTAGAAACTTTCTGCGTTCAGGGAAGATATCTATGTGGAGATACCCCTAAGAACTTCTTTGGCAACCCAAATGCCTTCGCACTCAGGCTTGAACTTACTTCTTGTACAGGTGGTTATTCACATGCGATCTAAAATGAATGTTTTCTTTCCAGGCGTTATCACTTAAGGCATTGTTATGTAGGTTATGGTACCATATCTAACACCAATTGTTGCTGAAAAGATTCGGTCATTTTAGTTGAAGTAAAACAGTTACCATGGCAACAGGAAAGCCCTGCAAAAACACCCCATATTTTGGCTTTAACTGTTCATATCTCAAAAACGAACTCGGTGACCCTCATTCTTATTTCTGAAATGTGATCTGTGCAGCGAATTTAGAGGCACCTTAAATAATTGAAAATTTAAGGTAGCTCTAAATCCGCTCCACAGATTTTTTTTTTTTTAATTTGCAGAGAGTTTCTTCTTGGCCTGCTGAACACTTTTGTGCAATAATAAAAAACATAGGGTGTTTTTGCAAAGCTTTTCTGTTGCCCTGATAACTTGTAACATAAAAAAAAAATGATTTCATCTTGTTTAGCAATAATTGATGTTTCACATGGTACCATAACATTGCTGCTAAGTGATAAATTTTGTGGTGTCAATCCTTCTATTAAGAACGTTTCTTTCAAGTGTTGATACCTTTTTGAGCCAAATTTCTTTGGTGAAAGACAGGAAATATAAAGTTGATTTTTCCAGTGTATACGCAGGAATAAAAGAAAATCAAAATCAATGAATAAATGAATAGAGTTATTCCACATCAAATAAACCTACCTTTCCGCTTTTTTTTTTTTTTTCATTTCACCACGGACAGCAAATACCCATTTTTGACATTTTTTACTTGATGTTTGGGACATGTGACGTCATTTAAAAAAAAAAATCACTTCCAGTCAACGTCCATGTTGAGAAAAACATCGCCTGCTTAAGCTCTCTAATTAGCTAATGTCTAGTGTAGTGCGTTGCAGTACAGTGCAATGCAGTGCAGTATATTGTAAAATAGGGTTGTATTGTGGAGTATTGGGTTAAAAAAAAAAAGTTGTCTACAAAGAATGACAAATAAATAAATAAGAGATAAATTGCTTACAAGATAGAAAACGGAAAAAGGAAATCGAATAGAGTGTAAAATCGTTCTTATACAAAAACGAAAGCAATAGAGAGAGCGGTAGATGAACTTGGTTGGACTTGTAGAGGATCAATCTAATTTTGTGGAATGAGGAAATGCTTGTCGTTAACCCGTCTGCACCAGTTTTTGAGACTAGTTTTTTTCTTGTTTTTAAGAATCATTAAGTCATTTCTATCTCGCTGGAAACATTTCTTACAACCGAATTTCGAGGTCTGTCGAGATTCTATTATTATCGTTAACGTTCACGTTAGACAAATGAGCAGTATATGAGATCAGAACGACTGAGCAAAGGTCACTATTTCTTTTAAAGTGCATTATTGTGTATTAAAAGTGGGTTAGCGAATGTGAGAGAATGATTAACACATATCAAATGAAAGGTATTACAATTGAACCCACTGGGAACTCGGAAAAAGCCGAGCCCCAGATGGGCTCCGAGTTTCCAGTGGGTTCAATTGTAATACCTTTAATAGGCCATATTCGTATTCTCGGTATTGGACTGGAACTAGCTTGCAATGGAGGCTAATGCGGGGGAATCTTCTCAAATGCAAATACTTTCTAATATATTCCCCGGCATTAGCCTCCATTGCAAGCTAGTTCCAGTCCAATACCGAGAATACGAATAGGGTCTCTTTGATATGTGTTAGCCATTCTCTCACATCTGCTCAGTTTGGTAGTTGGTTGGCCCCATGGTTCACAG
>NW_027179737.1:577500-590000 GCF_036669935.1 Montipora foliosa
ACCCTTTTTTTCTTTCTGCCCTCTCACCTCCAAAGAGAGTTTATGAGAGTTTGCATTTGCTGCAAGTGACTTAAAATCTTTTTTGTATATATTGATGGCTCGCCAGATATTTTTGGGATATATTGTTGGTGCCAGATATGCCAGTCAAGTCGTTCTCTGTAGCCTGAAGTTGTTGATGCAGAACTTATGGAATCGTGCGGAGGTTCCACGGCTAGATACCCTTGGGAATGAGCAAGACGGTAGTCTTACCATGAAAGGACTGGACTATATCTTACTGCCCTAGTTTGTGGCAGATCAGCCAACTCATAATTCATAAGTTAGTCTGTTACGCCAGATGATTCACCTAAAGACACTCAAGTCATCCGGCCATACATACTCACCTCCTGGAGTCGTAAACACACACACCTGCGTGAGTAGACACCCGTCAAGTCCCATCACGTTTTTGCTCACATATTGATTACTAAGAGACTAACACTGGAACAGAGGTTTTTGAAAGGAACAAAGAAGCTCACGACACTTTAAAAACCCTACCTGGTCTGGTTTTGGGAGAACTTTGTTCTTGGTGCCCTGTCAAAAAAGAATTCAGAAAAGTCAACATTTCTTTTCAGTGTATTGTTGGGAGCGAGGTCTCCAACGAAAAAGCTATGGCTTGAGCTCTACAACCATAATTAGCAAACTCTTATTCCAACTCTTTGTTTTTACATATTCAGGACTGTTTTTAACCCAACCCAAAATTGCGTAAACTCATGCCAATGCTTGAACTAAAATATCTGGACAATTACATGAACGATGGTGAATGTGGAGAACAAATTGTCAAAGCTCCCATTTGTTTTGTTAAACTATTAAATTGAGTAAATTATTAGGAGTTTCTATAAGGGATGACCTAAAGTGGAACGACCACGTTGATAAAATTTCTGCGAAAGACTCTCAGCGAATTTATTTGCTTAGACAACTTAAGCGCGCTGGTATTGACCACATTTCTCTTAGTCAATTGTACTGCATGCCCATGTATTCATTCTGTCTTGGAATATGCCTCTCAAGCTTAGTTTCCATTTTAGTTTACCAGTTTATTTGTCTGATCAAATTGAGAGGGTTCAGAGGCAAGTTTTAAGGATTATGCATCCAGAAGCATCACAGGAAAGCACTGGAAGATACAAATTTAACAACGCTTATCGATAGACTAGAAGAATTATGCGTAACTCTGAACACTCAAAGAGAGTAATGGTCTGCATAAATTAGCTACCCTGCTGCCTGCGCACAAAAATACTTCTCAATACAACTTAAGAAGCAAGCGAATGTTTGCTATGCCTTCTATTAAAACCAAAAGGTGGATATGGGTATGGGAAGAGGCGCTCCCAAACATCCAATAAATAATTTTAATAAAACTAACTTAAGTTATCCCTTCGAAATGTTTCATATCACACTCTCAAAATCTCGATGTACAGTTTTCCTCAATCTTAAACCTAGGATTTTATATTCTGATCTTCTGCGATGCCATCGGCACCAATACTCGAGAAATTAAGAGGAAGCTAGCGATTCTTTCATTGTCGCCAACTACATTATTTTTCTCTACAAGAGTGCGCTACCGCGACAGCAATCACTTTCAGGACTTTGAAAGTGTTTTCAAGTGCCCAAATAACAAGATCGGCATTGTACGTACTATTGCTCGTAAAATATATCAACCGGTTTACTGATTCGTGGTCTGAGTTACTTTACTTGAGTATCTGAGACTAGTTAAACGTACACTACTGAGTAATGTGCTGTAGAGTATCCAGCCTTGCTTTTTTTGTTTTACTCTGTAGTTGTAAAATGATAATCGGGTGTTTTTGGGTGAATTTTATAAGAGCAAAATGTATATAACGCATTTTATAAGGCGGACGAACACAGTTTTTCCTCGTTCAGTGGTATTCATGGAAGGCCGACGAGGATTTTTTCAAATCAAATATGGTGAGTATTAGTCTGGCAGCATCTGTATTTCCGTAGGCATTTACTGCTGAAAGCAAGCCACTGTTTTAGATATGTTGAGGGAACCCTAAGGAACACGAAAAATACATGTTGCCAGTTTTGCAACCTGCTCTGGGGCTTTTTAGGGGATGCTTTAGAAACCTCCATTTAGACCACGCGTGAAAACGAGGCTACGGAATAAAACGCATTCTAAGTTCGTTTATTATGGACAAATTGTCGCTACGTACTATTTTCTTCATACTCTGTGGGTACATGTTGTTAAATAAGTAAAAAAAAAATACGTGTTCAATCGTGTCTTTCTCTTATTAGTTAACGATGCGTCTAAGTACTTTTGTCGTATCAGTAAAATTAATTGTGCGTAACAAATGCTTCTGCAGCTAAAGTTAAATGTGCGTCACGAATGGTGCTGCAAGGCACAAAGCTTTTTAGAGTGAAGCGTGTTTATTATTTCTAGTAGTGTGAAGTTATCTTCAAGTAGTGTGAAGTTATTGATAATTCAGGAAAGACTTGATCTTGTGTTGAAGTTATAGACAGTATGTTAAGAGACGGCCGTGACCACTTCAACAAAGGAGCCAGGCAAAACGCACGTGCTGGAAAACACGACTAGGTTTATACACAAAGGCGTTCTAATGTCTCTCACGGAATATTTCGTTTGTGTGCTGGCCTCGTAAACGATTCAATTCATACCTGGACAAAATAGGATACATATTTTATTCGGGATTAATCCATCTGGGTTAATTAACTAGAGAAGCTAAAAGAATTCTGTTGACAAGTGCTTCTAGTACGTGTTGTCGTGCAACTGCTGTATTTAGTGTATATTAGTAAATAAAGGTTGTAACGCTAAACTAAGGTTACGTCGAATGTTGTTGTACTGTCGAGACACAACCCTGTAGTTCCGTCCTTATTGTTGTAGAGATTCCGATAACGTAAGTAAGTAAGTAAGTAAGTAAGTAACTTTATTTCAACTCGGGTTGATAAGGCTGACTAGGCCCCTAGCAAATACATGCTAAATGCCGAGAAAAGTGAAATAAATAAATAAAAATTGTATATGTATATATATACATGATCAATTAATAACTAACATTCTAACTATATCAATAAATAAACAATCCTAACTCTTAAAATTATTACAATAAATCGTAGAAATCTGTACATTACAGATGTAGTTCTCTCACAGCCTTCTTAAATTCCTTAAGAATTTTCGTTGAACATAATTTATCCGGTAAAGAATTCCACACTTTGGCACCAAAAAAGTTGTAGATTTTAGGCCGAAGTTTGTAGTTTTCTTACGTGGGACAACTAGCTTGTTGGTACCTCTCAAGCACTTCACATTATTACGTACGACGAACAAGTCACTTACATATCCTGGTAACATACCGTTAACAGCTTTAAAAATTAATATAGCAATGTCCTGTAGGCGACGATTGGACAAAGTTAAGCTGTAGTCATCATCACCATGAAGGGGCACCCGTTTGTTGTAGACACACCTTAGAGCTCTCACATTAAACCTTTCCAGCTTTTACTTATCAGACTCATTACAATTATTCCAGATCGCAGAACAGTAAGTAAAATAAGACATTACATACGAGTTGTAAAGGCACATCTTCGAAGAGATTGAAAGAGTGTTCTTTAGCCTGCTCAAAACGTCTAACTAATTTCCAACTTTCTTTGTAATCTTGCCGATGTGTTTGCTAAAATTTAGCGAGTTATCGATAGTTACGCCTAAAAGTTCTAAATGGTCTACGATAGGAACCTGTACATCACTAATGCTAAAGGAAAGATCGCCAGGATAGTTTTTTGGAAGAATAATACATTTACATTTCTCGGGATTGAGCGCAAGCTTATAATCGTCAAACCAACAACTCGCAACAGCGAGATCGCCATTGATTACAGACTTTACCACCTCAGGATCGCGATCACTAAAATAAATTTGATTATCATCAGCATAGTTGCACAAATTAGCACGATTAATAAAATAGAACAGATCATTAAGAAAAATATTAAAAAGAAGGAGCCCTAACACCGATCCCTGAGGTACACCCTTAGAAAAAACAACAACATCAGATGTTACATCTTATATCCTGACACGCTGGGACCTATCTCTAAGGTAACTGTGTAGAAGGGGCAGGCTGACTGGAGCAACACCATAGGCAGCAAGCTTAGCGAGGAGGAGGTCGTGCGGTATCATATCGAAGGCTTTACTCAGATCCATAGAAACTGCGCCAACAACACACTTATTGTCAAGTGGATTCCTCCAATCCTCAATCAAACGTAGAAGTACCGCCTCACAGCTGTAGCCCCGTCTATACGCAGACAGAAACGGTGATAAGATAGAACTAAAATAATCACAAAGTTGGCGTGCAAGACACTTCTCAAAAACTTTATCCAGAGTAACTAGAATCGACACTGGCCGATAGTTAGATTTGTCATAAGGATCATCCTTTTTGAAGATGGGGCAGATTTCGGCCAGCTTCCAAGCAGCCGGCACAGAGCCAGAGTCAATAATCTTGTTGATAAGAACAGATAGCGGATAAGCAAGAGCATCAGCACCATCCCGCAATGTTCTTGGCGGTATCTTATCATAACCAGTTGCTTTTTTTGGATCGAGTGACTTAAGTATGTGTTCGACTTCAGGTGGACATACAGAGCGAAACTGGAAAGCTTCTTCCGCAGAGCAGTGGGTCTGTATAGCAAAGATACTTGGATGACTGGTAAAACGGAAATTATCATCGTGATGCCCATCGCTATCATCGTCCTTCAAGAAGAATGAAAAGTGCGCGCTAAAAAATTGTGCTACTTCCAGTTTGTTAACAACAAGACTATCACCCTCTTTAAGATGAATGGAATCCCGGCTGATGTTTTTCTTTGAGTGCATGAAAGGATTGACCGTTTGCCAAAATTTCTTGGGGTTGCCTTTGGCATTTGCGGCAGTGGTGCGAGAATAGTTAGATACAGCCTTACGCCTCAATGAAGATGCAACGTTTCGTTGAGTCTTGTATCTGTCCCAATCTAGCGGGCACTTAGATTTGTTGTAAAGGCGCTTTAATTTCTTCCGTTTCCTAATTGCCTCGAGTAGCTCTGGTGTCATAAATGGTACGTGTTCTCGTTTTGCTGTTTTACGTTTAATTGGCGCATGGTCATCGAGTAAACTTGATAACAGGTAACTCCAAGCCCAATAGATGTCGTCAATGTCCTCGAATATGTATGCGATATCAAATGGGATCAAATGAAAATCATCGCGAAATCGCTCGGGATCGTAATTCTTGAAAGTGCGTTTTTCAACGGTTATAGGGCAAGTCCTAGGGCAGTGTGACATGCTAACAGCATAGACCAACTGATGGTCACCTAAGCCCAAATCTAACGTGCCAGACGTTAAAAAAGATTGAGGCCTGTTTGTCAGGATTACGTCGATGAGAGTACTAGATGTTGCAGTAACTCTCGTGGGCTCCCTGATCAGGTTTGTCAAGTTATATTCAATCATTAAGTCCATTAAAGCTCTTCCCTCCATGGACCCCTTGTCCGGATGTAAGATATCGCAATTTAGATCACCAAGACTCACGAAGTTCTCAAAACGCTGAGAGGGATTAAGCAGCACAGAGTTAACCTCCGGTTCCCACAGATGTTTGATTACATTTGGTGGCTTGTACGTGCACAGGAGCAGAGTCCTCTTCGATGACTTTTTAGGCTGCACCAGCAGAGCAATAGATTCGATATGATTGCCTTCCAGATGATTAATTCTTTGAGTGATCAAACCTCTTATCCTGTAAACTAGAAGACCTCCTCCAAATCGATTACGATCTTTACGGAACATCTTGTACCCTTTGATATAGAACTGTGAATTGGGGATGGCTTCATCTATTTTTGTCTCAGCTAGTACAAAAACATCAAAAGCACCCTCGAGTATCAGTGACTTCACTCAAAAAAATTTAAAGCCGGCCACACAGTTCACATTTAGGTATGCGATTTTCATGTTGTTATTATGACCACGTAAAATCGTGGTGAGCTCAAGGAACTGATTTTGGTGCTTCTTCTTTTCCTGAACAAGGAAGTCGTATGCATGGAGGCAGTCACTGCTTAAATTTATCGGTCTCCTGGGGCTGTGGTGACGAATTGCTTTTGCAACAATTTACATTTGATTCCAGAAGTGATTGATTTAAATAATTTTCTTCCTTGGTAACAAATCCATCTATCTCTTCAGAAAATGAATCCCTCAATGGCGGTAAAGAGCATATGGGGCAAATCCAATCGATTGTTGGTCGATCCAGAAGGTACTTGAAAGCAGAACTTGACATATTGAGGCATGTTGCGTGAATCCAAAAGCCACATTCGGAACACAGAACTGCTTTTTGTTCTTCCTAACACTTTTCCCGAATACTTTGCAAGGAGACTTTGTTGGCCCCGGGTTTAAATGATTATCTCCACTGAGCACCAGTCGCTGGATGTTAAACCAGCTACGTCCATCTGTAGAATGTAGCGCTCTACACGATAAAAATGACTTTCCTCTGCCGCATGATCTTCCTGAGCATTGTTTACATATCGGACGAAGCACAGGTCTTTTCCAGTAAAAGCACTCTTTGGGCATCTCTTGACGATTCCTACCGTCAAGCACGCTTTGAGATAAATAACCAAACTTTCCAAGAAGTTACACGATACATAGAGCCAGAAAATACTGACAAGGGCGGGAGCTCTTTGAAACGTGACCGACCGCCATTACGCTCTTGACTAGTGAGGCTTCTATGAGGCTTCCTTCACTTGGATCGCGTTTGGATAGGTAAACGTGTTAAATACGGTGGAAATGCGTCTTTACTTTGACCTAGAAAACTGAAGAGGATTTGTCACACATACTTTTTTCTTGAACTTCTTAAAGTTTTCAATTTAACCCTAACCGTACTAATCCATTAATCCCGTATTGACGTTATTAGTTTAGGGCTTGGATTAGCCAGGTACATTAATTAATATTGTTAATCCGTTGTTTATCTCTGTTGGTTTAGTCTTTGTTACTTTAAGTTTATTAGTTGAGAAGTCACGTTCCGTCCAGAAGGTTTAGGGTAGTGATCCTGGTCAAGCAACCACTGCGATTGGTCTTAGATGGACTAGTTCATGGCCTAGCGGTACTGCAATTTTTAAGTCATCAACATGGACCATGTTTCGTGCAGCCGTAGGTACACCTTCGTAGTTCATGTTAATCACCCCTTTTGTAGTTGACGTTATCACGTTCTAAGCCTCTAATCCTTTTAACAATCGCAATGCGTTGCCTGGACCAGGAGCACCAATAAGTAAACGAATCTTTCGATCTAAGGTGCTCTTTTGAACAACTACTTGTAGAGAACGTATCCCTAGAAACTGTTGTAAGAACTGAAGAGAAGATTAAAAGCAAGTGAGAAGTTAATTGCTGTTTGAGTTCCTGCGTTCGACCGCAGAAGGTAAAAGGGAGCGCGAGCTAATCCCTGCCCGTGGCAAAAAGTTCCCTTCTTACAATGTATCCCTGAATCACTTTAATGTCTTACGATGATTATGCTCAAGCAAACCATATTTCAATCTCCTAATCTGTCTCGAGGAAGCTGTTGTAATGCTAGTCTTCCAGAGAGTACAGCATTCTCTGTTTGAATTGATTTCGATAACACTGGGAATTCATATGCCTCTGCTGTTGAACAACATTTTCCTTCCGTCAAACTTCCATCTACAAGTATTTCACTGGATCCAATTAAACTTGTCAAGCTTCAAATTCAAACAATACGTGAAAAGTGTCATCTTTATATACTAGTTCTCTGTATATCTGATCCTTGGAGCAGGTCCTTAAGGTTACTCTCCTAATCGTACTCTTTTATGTACAAAGTTGGTCGGTTCAGAAGTTCTGTAACCTTGTACAAAATGATTTGAACAGACCTTCGTACTCACTGAAACGTTGAACATTAAAAGCTCTAGCTAGCCAACGACAAAACCTTTTTTTTTTTTAATTCCTGGAAGAGTAAAATCTTAATATTTCAACGTGACGAAGAATGTTCTGCTTTTCTGGGTACTTTCGATCTTGGTCACAAACCCACACAGCACAATGATCGCCACCAAGCATATTTGCAATATTATTTGAATTGCTAAGTTTAGAAACAGGCCAAAAGCTAGCCCGCTATACACACGTAAATACAACTGAAACGGCTTTATTGAGTTATTTCCTCCAGATTTATACCTGATTTTTTAATATTTCATGACCATTTCACAATAAACCGTATAACATTACGCAAGCAAGGAGGTTAATCAGCAAATTTTATCTCATATTTCACGGTTATTCAAACAAAAACTTACACTTGCCAAGTATAAACATTGCCTAGATCGATTTCTGAATAAACTGTGTCAAAAAAAATTGTTGATCTCTCTCCAAAATCGTTTTTTGGACGTCGAAATAAGTTACCGCTATACAGTTTCTTACAGCCACTTACAATGTTTGCCCCCTCGCGATCCCAGAACCCTTTGCGTATAAAGCAGGGATTCGATTACTGGCAACTCATTCATTGAGGAATAACCATACTTTAAGCCTTGTTTTGTTCTACAGTCAGCGACAAAATTGCTTTCACATTGACCTTTTCAACCCCCTATTCCGTCATAAACTGTAATTCTTAAGGTGACTGAACACAGGTTTAAACACTTACATGTATACTGGCATTTCTGCCATATTTATGCAGTTGGAAGATCAAACTTGATCCCTAATGTGCTACCACGAAAGTTTATATTTTTGACAGTCAATGTGCTATGAAGACCCTTACCTTGGTAACGCATCTACAATCGGCGTCACAGATTTTATGCGCAAAATAACAGGGCTATTTGTACTACGCTTTAAATTTTCCACACAACCTTGTTTTGGGGAGGGGAGAACTGGGTACCCTAGCAAGGACAAAGAGGTAATTCATTAAAGCAAAATTTTACATTCTCCAATCACTATTAGACAACCACACAATTCTAAATCCAAAATAATTTTACCTCTTATTTTGATATCGACAGACGAGGACGCAGAGCCTGCCTTGTTCAGTACTTTGCATGAGTATTTACCACTGTCAGAAACTTCAACTTTTTCAATAAGGAGGATGCTGCTGTCCTCGTTTTCAGTGATGTTGGCTCTTTGAATCTTAGAAACGTTATTCTTTTCCCACGTGATTCGCGATGTAGCTTCATTGGCTTTGCAAGTCAATGTCAGTTTATCACCTTCCAGCATTGTGGGATATGGGTTTGGAGATATCTCAGCAGTGGGAAATTCTGAGATTAAAATGGCACAATTCGGTGAGCTAAATATCCTCACAAAGTTCCAGCTCATTGCTTAAAAAATTGAAATCAGTGTTAAGAAAGGAAAATTTGGACGACAATGCAAAGATAGTTCCGATAATTTAAACGTGAGGAATTTTAATGAGATAAATAAGCTAATTTTTGAAAGCTGGTCACATTTTACTGCAGAATTTGTAATATGCAGTATAGATACTGAAAGCTTGGGATCAAAAGTATAAAAAAAAAGATATTATATTGCATCCGCAAACGACTTCTTTCTCGGCAAATCTAACCAATCGCTGGAAAAATAAATTTAATATAGTTTCACACTGCTCCACTCCTGCCTAGTGTCTTCTCCAGAAGTGATCTTAATCTTTTATACTACTCCTTTCACGCACTCACTAACTAGCGTCACCTCTTATCAATAAGGTGTAAATAGGTGTAAGGCAAAAGACCGCCATGATCACGTATTGAAAGAGCGTGGGCGGAATTAATGTGCCAAGCTTCCAATGAAAGGCGTTGATGGTACCGCCAGTTGGTGGTGATAATGTTTGAATTACATATTTCACCCAATTTCATGGCTGGTCAAGTACGCATGTTTTTTGAAAGGAATACTGCTCTTTCGCGCTCCTTTAAACGCTCGCGAAACTGACGTTTGGTTTGTCCGATGTTATACTCGTGTTCGCAGTCATTGCAAGGACTAGTATACACAGAGTGCCTGACACCTGTTTACACCTCATTGATAAGAAATGGCGCTAACTCATATCATGTAAAGTTCCATCTCCTGCGGAGGTAGGAGGTCATGTCATACTCTCTCCGTCCTTATACTTCCTAATAGTAACATTTTTCTTTTTCTGCTTTGTCCATATGCAAATATAAACTAAATACATTTTTCTCTGTCGTCCTTTACCTTTTGTTCCCTCAACTTTTCCTTCCATGATTACTCTTAGCATTTCATTGTGTCTCATCACATGCCCAAAATGTTCTATTTTCCTTCTCTGGATCGTATACAACAATCTCCGATTTTCACCAGCCATTTGCAACACTCTCTCATTGGCAAGCGTCTTTTTCCAGTTATTGTTGACCATTTTTCTCCAACACCACATTTTAAACGCCTGCAGACTTTTCACCAAGTCTGCGTGTAATGTCCGTTAACTAGTGGGCTTATAAAAGGAGTCACGTAACAGGTTTAGATCACTCCTGAGGAAAGCACTAGGCAGTCAAAACGTCGGGTCTTATATCGTAACTTCTATAAGCTGCATTCCTTTTAAGCCGGAGTAGAGGGAAATCGACATGGCTGCCTTTTGAACTGTAATCTATTTCATTTGAAAGTAAATATACTCAATTCCAACCCTTTTCTTTTCAAAAGAATGCGGCACGTAATCTAAATCGTATACAAAACTCATAGCAAAAATAGCAAACCTAATACATGAAGAGAAGAATTGGAATATTCTTCACCAGCCTCGTTTTTGGCTGTACACTTGTACCATCCCTCCATATTCTTTGCAGTCTTCGGTAACTGAAGAAGTGACTGGTTCGAAGTATTTGTAATGACAGCATCCCTAGGAAGCTCTCTGTTTTCAAATTTCCACGATAGTTTTGGATGTGGTACACCACTCGCCTTGCAGCTAATGTTGGTTGCTTGTCCTTCAACGACAGTCTGGTTTTGTGGGGATACGTAAACTACAGGAGCGACTGATTAAAATAAGAGTATGTTGGGAAAATCCTTTGTAAGAGCAAAATGTATATAACGCATTTTAATTAAATATTGCTGACTATTGCAGAATGTAACATATTCCAACCACTATTAAACAACTACACAATTCTACATCCAAAATAATTTTGCCTTTTATTTCGACATCAGCAGAAAAGGACGCAGAGCCTGCCTGGAGAAAGTGAGGTCATTTACTCTTAGCTTGAAAATGCGTTGCGTGAATGCAGCTTACTTAGTATGCAGAACACGAATTTGAAAAGCTGAGAGTCCAAAATTTAAGCTAATGAGTAAATGACGTCGCTTTCTCCCCGATCCAGACCGCCGAAAGCTATACAAAGGAATACAACTGTAACCTTCTTTAACTAAGAAGATGTAGGCGATAAGGTCTAGGAGTAAAGGCACATAATGCAGAGTGCGGTAAAGAGGGGCAAAAACTCACTGGGAAGAGCCTCCCGACCTTCTGAGACGATTTCCGATCTAGTTTTTGGCGTGTTGATTGACCAGCAAAGCTGTCAAGGCTAGCGAGGTCACGTGTCGAAGGCTCACGTTTCAGTGAATCATGCAATCCAGATGGCGTTGTTGTATCTTGCTCTGCCGAGTTATAATTACACTCCATTGTTATAATTTCTCGGGCTCCTACTCCCGAAAAATAAGTAGAAAAACAAACAAGCAAAACCATGAAGCAAAATCACGTCATGGTTCACGGTGAATTAAACATCCGATTCTCATTTCACGGATAGGCATTCTCAAAATCAAGGCTCACAGTAATTGACAAAATCACGTTTTACGAGAAAAAAGGCCATCTCACATTTCAAGGGAAATAAAAAAAAGGCAATTCACGGTTCACGAAATTACCCATTACTTCCCTTAATGCAATATGAAGGGGCGTGGTAAGTTTCAATGGCATGTGGACTACATGCAGTTATATTTCTAGACCTCTTGGTTGGAAATTAAACCAAATTGCAATATGATGCAATCGCTCTTAGTAAAAGGACGCTTACGGTGACTTTACAGAGTTGCAGTAAGTGTTACGTTATATGCTGCAGCACAGTTATAACTTCATTTGTAAGATCGTGATTAATTAAATGTACGTCTGTATGCATTTTTTGTTGTCGCTCAAACCATGACATTTCTTGTAAAGTAGATTGATTTAATTATATATGTTACAATTCAAGACCATTTTAATTCAAATTACGGTTAAATATTCCAATGGTTACACAGTTTCTTTGGGTGCCTTGTGATTTATCTGACTTACCTATTACTTCAATCCAAATTTTACCGCTTACATTGCCTGCCCTGTTCTTTGCAACACATCCATATTGGCCAGCATCTTTGAAAGTCACATTAGTGATAACTAGAGTGTTGTTATTAGCAACTTGAGTTTCACTGTTAGTCCAGGTGACGTTTGGTTCTGGGTCTCCTCTCTCAATACATTTTAATTGTAATGTAGAGTGAAACAACACAAGCATAGAGCCTTTCTTAAGAGCAGCATCCAGCTTAGGAGAAGCTAGAGAAACAGATAAATATAGACATCACATTTGCTAAATCGTAAAGTGACATGTATGTGTTC
>NW_027179737.1:595000-597500 GCF_036669935.1 Montipora foliosa
TAACGCGACAAAACGCTATTTATGCATAGCTGAAAAATATTACATCATATGCCAGCCGCAAACAGCAACACTCAATAAGCGCAACGAGTTGATTAGTAAATGTAGACACAATGAGAAATGCCTATTGAAGAACGTTAGGTAAATAGGAGCGTGCAACACGAACGGCCATGTATGACTAAAAAGCGGTAATCTTCAACGAATAAAATCACTCTCGGTTACACACTGATGAGTGCAGGACAAACTAAGCGTCCTGTACGAAACAGGCCTGTATGAAAACCAGAGGCAAAAGTATGATCGTGTCCTGATTATTCATTCATTTATAATTGCCCTACCGCATGGTATAGAGCACTCTTAGTACAGCAAATACAAGCCTACTTTACGTATATCTATATATATATATATATATATATATATATATATATATATATATATAGATAGATAGATATAGCTCTTTGGCATTACAAAGCTTTTGCTTTCATGTTCAAATTGAGCACTCTACTAGGATAAGTCATTGCCGCTAGCAATTGCGCATGCTCACTAGCTCGCTAGTTTGAGCACTCTGGCATGACTTGGATGTACCACATGTGTGGGACATCCGGGGTGGCTTTATAGCTTAACCTCCATCCTAGACATCAGCACTGCACTGATGAGGCCCAGAAGGCCGAAACAGTACTGTCTGCAGTTAGTTATATATATATATATATATATATATATATATATATATATATATATATATATATATATATATATATATATAATTTCTTTTTTTTTGAGTAGAACGTATTTCGTAGAGCGCTCAACTCAATTGATTGAGGAGCAATAACTATGACTTTACACAAGTTTAGGTTTCACGAGTAACCATCGTTTAATGCTACAGAACTGTTTCGTATGGTACAAGTACCACACTCATCAGGCAATTTTAACGACTGAACTGTTGAAATTGGAAAGCTGGCAGTTAAATACGGAAATTTGAATGGTTGCTACAGTAAATGCGTTACATTTTAGCAGCTGCTAGGTAACAAAACATGATATAAGGGGATTCTATGTCGGTATTTTAAATTTACGTTACTCTAAAGTTCCGGAGTACATATCGGTTTCTGTGGGGGCATGAACTTGCTAATTCGTTTCTTCTGTTGAGGCTACACATTTCTTTCTTACACATGATTATGAATTTTTCATTCAGACAAAGACTACATTTCTTGCTAATATTGCTGTAGGGTCTACACTTTTTAAGAATTTTCCATTTAATTTGAAACGGCTTCTTTGCATCTTGTAAATGCCAAACATGTTTGGAAAGCTCTGTCTCATTTCTTCTGTTTGAATGTCGAAAACATGTTTTGTGATTCCTGTAGCGTTCCTTGAAGTTTATGTCTAGTCCAACGTTGGTTTCAGTTGTTGTTTCGGTGGTGACTGTTGCTTGATAAATTACGTTAGTTTAAAGGCATTTTCCTTTGAGTGGGCATTCAGGCTTTTTTCTACAATTGCAGGTGTCAGGTTGCGGTGTTGGTGTATTTGGATCGGAAAGAACGTGTTTGTTGTGTGACGATATGATGGATTTCATGTTTGGCATACATGAGTAGCTTAGCTTGAGTGTGTGTCTGTTGAAAATCTTGTCGAGCGGATGGTTGTTCTGGAAGCATTTTTCGACGATATGTAGGAATTTTCTACCAAGGTTGGTTTTGACGCTTGAATCGAAAGGGGGGTTGTACCACGTAATGTCCCTTTTCCTCTTTCTTTTGTTTTTCGGAGCGGGCTCTGGATTGTATGTTAGTTTGTGGTCATATCCACTTTCTTTGAGTGCGTGTTGATAAGGGCCAATTGATTCGTCGAATACTTCTTTGCTGGATGAAATGTTAGTTAGTCTTTTGTTGATGTTGAGTGGTATGTTTTTCAGTAATGCTGGGGGGTGGTTGCTTTGCCGGTGGACGTACGATAGTTTGTTGTTGGGCTTCATGTATGGTTTGTAGCTTCCATCTGTAAGGTCGAAGGTTACGTCAAGGAAGTGGACGATTTTTTTGTTGGCATCGATTGTGATCTTTAGGCCATTTGATTTAAACACATTGCTGACTTCTTTTTTGGTTTTTTCAATTTCTAAAAGAAATGAGACAGAGCTTTCCAAACATGTTTGGCACTTACAAGATGCAAAGAAGCCGTTTCAAATTAAATGGAAAATTCTTAAAAAGTGTAGACCCTACAGCAATATTAGCAAGAAATGTAGTCTTTGTCTGAATGAAAAATTCATAATCATGTGTAAGAAAGAAATGTGTAGCCTCAACAGAAGAAACGAATTAGCAAGTTCATGCACCCACAGAAATCGATATGTACTCCGGAACTTTAGAGTAACGTAAATTTAAAATACCGACATAGAATCCCCTTATATCATGTTTTGTTACCTAGCAGCTGCTAAAATGTAACGCATGTGCCAGATCATCGTGCGATCAGTATTAGTTCTTACATATATATATATATGATATACATATATATATATATATATATATAT
>NW_027179737.1:600000-607500 GCF_036669935.1 Montipora foliosa
AACCCAACTGTATTATAACTATCTCCGGTCGAAAAGACTGGATAATATTCAAGTCTATTTTGACCTTTTGGAAACAGTACGGCTACCGACTCCGTGCGATTTTGTCAAGGTATAGCCTGCGTAGCAAGCGTTCCTGTTGGGCAGAAGAGCTTTGAAACGATTTTCCGCAAACTGGCCGCGCGAAAGTTGGGGCAAGAGACTGAGGGAACGCTTGCAAGAAGACCCCCTATTTTTGAAAACGCCCACCTTTTAATGGTTGACTTGACACACGCTGATTGACGTCTTATTAACAAATTAGCCAATAACAGATAGCCGTGTTAACACAAGTTGACCTCCGTGAAAACAAACCGAGGCACCGAAGGAATCGAAACACACCCAAGCGATCGATGCAGAATTTGCTAGTGTGATTTTAAAGTTAAATTTGTAACGGCAGCTTCTCAGCCGGGTACGACTGGTCGTTTCTTTTGAGAATTTGTTTAAACCATCAAAAAAAAAAAAGCTAGCTGATATTTGCAGAGCGGTTGGAAAGAAGCTGTCGAAAACAACAGTCAATTTTTAGAACGTGTAAGCAACCCGTGCGCTCGTAAAATACGAAATTTAGGAACTTAACTCGTATAGAGTTCGATGGGTAGTAAGGACGTTAAATGCAACACTCCGCAAAAGCTGACCATGAAACCAGACTAGCGACGATTTCAGTGCGACTTGCTGGGTATTTCTCGGCGCAGAGTGGTTGACGAAATGAATCGTACATACTAAATCCAGCTGGAAATTAGAGGAAAACTTCCTCGCTGGTTTGATATTCCATAGTACGTGTTTAGTCAAATCGTCACGAAAAAGAAGATGAAATAGCAAGTAAAGGTGCTTTACAGCTCTCACAGTAAGAGAAGATTTAGCAGAGGAGCTCCGTAATTGTCTCCATCTTGGCATAGAACTCACGCTTACATTAGGCAAGGTAAGCAGAGAATTTGACGAATACAGTTTATTTTCTTTGATCCTGAAACATATGGATTCTGAATAGTTCGCAGGCATTTTATTAGTTTATCCTGCGTAAATATAAAGTATATTTTGCAAGCGACCGGAAAGCTTACTTCAGTCCAGCCCAAACTGTTCGTCAAAAATAAGCGCTGCCAAAGTTTTGTTAAATAACGAATCTTTTGCTTTTAGTGAATTATGGAGACGCTTAATTGTCCACAGCGGCATCAGCTGACGCGTAAATTAATACTGAATTTTCCTTGATGGATATAGCAGTCCAGACTGTCATTTCAATCACAGGCTGTCTTTCCCATAGAAGTTACCTCAACCACTTACTTGATCGCGTAAGAAGCTTTGAAAATGGAGAAATCACGATGATACTCGAGAGGCCTTTTCTTCGTTTTCGAACTCCGCACATCATGACAAACACCTGAAAAGTTAAGCTTTTTCCGAATTCTGTTGGCAAAACGGCCATTACATCTATAAAGTTAAAGAGATGGCGCATTGACAGTTCTTGTTCCCTTTTCAATGCAGAACCGAGAACCGATTCGCTCAGCTGGAACACACGATTCAATTCCTTTCACATCTTCCGCCATTGTCTTTGTCACGCTAGAACTAACAAGGTACATTTTGGTGGAAAATTTATCACCTGTCAATCATTGTGACTGTGTCGCTCCAATCAGAAGCCCCGGTTCTTGGGCGAACGGGTTTTTCAAAAATAGGGGGTCTTCTTGCAAGCGTTCCCTCAGTCTCTTGCCTCAACTTTCGGGCGGCCAGTTTCTGGAAAATCGTTTCGGAGCTCTTCTATCGAACAGGAACGCTTGCTACGCAGGCTAATTAAGGCACGGTGAGATAACTTAAAATCAAAGCTAAAATGGGGGGAATCACGGGACAGGAAAAGGCGCAAAGGGCGAATAAAAGAATCATCAAGAACTAAAACACGTGGCTCAGTCATTGAATAATAGCAAAGGTAAAAGGAAAAGAGGGTACGTGCCTAAAAATTGCTGAAAATAGGTTCAAACAAGCGATGTGAACAGCGTGATGGTGAGCGATCGAAAGGAGGCGAGCGCACGGAAAAACGCGCTTAAGAACGATATCGTCCGGAACGCCCTGAATTCTGATTGGCTGGAAATAAGATATGCTTGGAGCCTACCGCCTTAGCCATCAAACCACTATCTAAGCAATGCCTTGCCATAAAATCCCATTATGATGCCGTCATAACATTGCCATTTTTAGTAAAATTTAAAGAGAATTAAAAAACCCACATAAAAATGACTATAATGAGTAAAACTGAAATATCACATGAATCTTCAGAACATCAATCAATTGATCTTATTTGCCAAATTGCACATATGTTGTAGACTTTAGAAAATAAAAACCTGTTTCAAATTTTAGGGTCATCAGGCTCTTGCTTAGAGGGAGTCTAAAGGACAATTTTTTGGCAAACAGGTTCGTAAAAATAGGTTCTTACTTGCGGGATTTTACTTTATTACATTATTATTTCCAAGTTTGAATACATTGAGTTTTTTTACTTATCCATTTTTAAAGAAATTGGGGTCATTGGTGACCGAAGTGTTTCCACTACATTATTGTAACAAATTAACTTATGAAATGCACCGTGTCAGAGACAGATTGGCTTCAAAGGGTGAAAATGTTTTGTTAAACTTAGTCATCTCACCAATTAAAAAAAAAAAAAAAAAGAAAAACATTGCCTAGGGTTTTCCCAGGGTCCCTCTTTTTTACGCGTAAAACTCTCGACAAACTCTCGTCAACTCTCGCTCTCGTTTGGCCAATTCACCATCACTCTCAAGAGTTTCAACTCTCGTCAACTCTCTTCAACTCTCGCTCTCGTTTGGCCAGGGCTTTACTTGCCCTAATGCTTATCACCGTTCATCTTTGGAAATTCGTATCATGCTATCATTTTGATAAAAATTTATTCATGTAAGGGCCAAAAGAAAAGCCTTGAGGACGTCATTTTTTTCACTCATGTCCTTAACTGGTCACCAAAGAATGTATGCTGACCTTCTGGTTCTTAAGTGTGATTTCAGTTTGTCTTGAAAACGGTTATCTTTGATTTCATGATAAATAATTGAATGTACTGTAGTCTTAACTGAAAACGTTATAGTATAAAAAAGAAATTATGTTTGCCAAAAAATAAATACTTAAGCAGTGTTCAGTTTACAACTGGTCTTAAAGACAATTTATTTTCAGGTTTTTGTTATGCTTAAAATTGCGTTAAATATGGCTTACTTCATAGAAATCTTCAACGATGTGGCCATCGAAAAAGGCCACATCTGCATGTAAGGGACGTAATAAAACAATAAAAAAATTAAAAAAAAAGGTAGCGAATGCTACCAACAATTTTTGTGGAGAGGTTAGGCTCAAGGAATGAAAATTACTTATTAACTGCACTATTGCTCCTCGCACCTTGAAATGTTGGAACTGGCATTTGCGCATATTCCTGAGTACAAATTTGTGGTGTCAGTGTCATTTGTGTCCAGCCTGACACTCTATTCTGCATTCTAATCACGACCGTTCTTCAAATAATATTTCTGTCTATTATAAAAACTGTGATGCATTACGTCTCCTCTTACCATCAACAACGATATAAATGCTATCGTTTGCAGCGCCTCCTTCGTTCTTTGCTACACAGGTGTATGTGCCTTCTCCTTCTTCTGTTACGTAGCTTTTAACCAATTTTGCTTTTTCTTCTGTTAACGGAAGTTTACCTTTAAACCAGCTTATTTGGGGCGTTGGCAAACCATCGACGACAGTACAGTTCAAAGTAATATTGTCTCCTTCGAGTACATTATGGGGTGCTTTTGATAGCTGGACTTTTGGTGGAACTTAAAACAAAACAGAGAACGGGCTTGTAAGTTTAATTAGATATTAATTAAATTGCAGTTTATAACCATGATTTTGTCGTGGCGACTTTCCAGGAAGAAAGTTGCTTCAAGTAGAAAAATGCTTGTCTCCTGTGCACTCACTTTTTTGTATACCATGAAGAAAGAATAAAGTAAAAATGAATTTGAACATGGTTTGGTTTTAATAGCATGCACTGTCCAAACTATGGGTAAGTAATCCTCTCATCAATGGTCGGTCATTGCATCTTTATCATTGCCGTATTCGCGTATAGTGTGCGAACAGATTAAGCCAGCTTTATCCTTAAACAAAAAACCCGTGAGTTTAGTCCGCCAAGCTTTATTACAATGCAACATTCATCATTTCCACCTTTACCTACCTATGACAGACACGTTGATAACTTGGGAATAATCAGTGATTCTCTCACTTCCTTTGGTTTGTTTTATAGAGCACTTGTAAGCTCCCTTATCTTCTCGCCTAACTTTATCGATCTGCAAACTGCCATCTGACAACTGTGTGAATCTGTCTTCCTTTAAGAGAAGGCTATCATTTTTGCTCCATTCAAATTCAGGACGAGGATTTCCTTCTGCAGTACAACTTATTTTGCCAGGTTTGCCATATATAAGTGGTTGAAGTGTTTTTGTGTCTTTAAATCTGGCTAAAGAAGAAAAAAAAAGTGACCGATAAACAATGCCAATGTAATAACACATGATAATGAAATGAGAGAGAGAATATATGGAAATTTCGTATATTATAACTGCGGTTGTGTAGGTATCAGTGAAAGTGATCATCGCAGTCATGAAAGAACTTGGTCAGTTGCAAAAGAAACCTGAAACAATCCAGGCTTAAACAGGACCCAAACCCATGAAAGTCTCATACGTCCACCCTAAAACGTGCATCTACCTATTACGGGTTAACTTAAGAACTTTCAAGTGATCAAAATTTAAAAGGTGCCAAAATGTCTAAATTTTGCGAAGATAATGGAGTAAATCAGGCAGAGAGGGAAATGGGAGGGTGTTTTAAATGCTTTTCTAGATGTGATCTTTGTAAGAATTTCTTAATTCAAGATTCTAAGTTTAAAAGCTCTTCCACAGGCCGTTGCCTATAAGATTATCCAAAACTTGTCTTGCTCTTCCAAAAATGCTTTTTACTTGGCCTGGTGTAATAAATGCAACTTACAGTACGTAGGTTCCACTTCCACAGCATTCAAAGTTCGCTTTCGCAATCACAAATCGGCTATGCTCACAAACAAAAAAAACGTGCAAGCTTGCAGTCCATTTTAATTGTATCGAACACGAGATTTCTGAAATTAGTTTTATTGTTATCCAGAAAATTACCAGCCACCTACCACCTACCACCAGAGAAGCCTACTGTACCGCCCACCTATGCACACTTAATCCTCACGGTCCTAAGAAAAGACGCGAATTCAGATCTTAAAATCGCGTCCGCTATAATAGCGAGCTCCGCGCGCGCCGAAGGCGCGCGCGCGCGGAGCACCATAGTTAAGAAAATATGGTAACCCATCGATGTGAGAAAATGTGGTTTTATAGCCATGACATCATGAACGTCCGTACGTACGTACGTCCGTCCGCCCCTTCATGTATGCCAATGTGACCAGTACACGTAACCATATCACGGGCTCAAGTTTAGAGCTCATCCAGGAGGCAATACTCCATTTGACACTGTAACTAGTTTACAGCATACATCCTTGCATACGGAACCCGCGCCCGCAGTGCGCGCGGCAGTCAAAACTGTGCTATGCTGTCAATCATTTGCCTTTCACCGGAAACAGGGCATTTCGGATTTTGTCGATCTATCCATCCCGTCGAAACGACGCTACCAAAGTGTTTATTCGCGAAGTCAGTGCAACTAAATACGTTATCAATATGGTTTTGCCGTCTTCTTACACTTGATTCGAAAATGCCAGCCTGAATTCGCCTTAGAATAGTTAGAAAAAGTACAAATAACAGCCAAAGCACAACAGCTTACGTTCGAATTCTGCTCGCCGGCAACGCAAGTTTGTTGACAAAAAAAATGCCACAAAATATTTTAAATGGTTGTCTGGCCCTCTATTAATAGCGTTCACGTGAATTTTAAATGGGGTATCGGGAAAGAAAAATTGTCAAGCTGATATGTGTTTCGTGTAAACATACATTTTCAAGTTGCAAGAATTTGTATAAGCACTACAAACCTTTTACTGACCATTACTCGAAGGAACTCCCTTTATAAGCTGCAAGGAAGCCGCTGATGAATTTTGCACAAAAACCTCGGCCCCTAACACCGGAAAGCCAGACTTGCAAAGTTTGTTTAGCGGAAGGCTCACTAAGGAAGAGCTTCTAGAGCTTGCCCTCCCGCAGGTCGCCAGATAGGTGCAAAAAAGCTGATTCATTTCCGAAACGAGTAAGATCTAGAAGGTGCAGTCAATTTTTTTTTCTTGTATTGTGCGAAAATTTATTCAAAACTTTTCCCTCACTCCCAAATAAGAACATGCTGTGTCTTGCAATTCTACAGTGAATTACTATTAGGCCAATACGAGAATCAATATCAAAGAGGCAATCCCAGGGGTTTGGGGGAAGAAGAGAACATGGCTTATTTGAACTGGGGAACAGAGTAACAATATCAAAATATTTTAGGGAGCAAGGGAAGAAAACCAATAGTTATATTTTAGGGATAAAAAAGCTGGGAACAGGTTTCAAAGTAATTTGGGGAACAACGAAACACAAGCAAATATTTAAAGGGAACAAGGGCCCCTCTCCCCAAGGAGGGCCTCATTAAATGTTCTACCTCTTTAATCCAACAGCTCCAACAGCTCCAACAATTTGTGAACGACCGACATGAAAAGAAGACTCTCTTAGAGAAATAAATTATTTATAATAACACTTTAGCATGCGACACAATGCTCAGATGCTTACGAGCACCCTCGTGCCCGTGTTTGTAAAAAAGCACCATGAGGTATTCCTTGCAGCTGGTTTAGGCATTGTTTCATCTTTCAACATTGGGCAAATCCAAATCAACTCCATTCTCAGAGGGCACTGGGGAAAGAAGCTAGAAGAAAAAAATAGCCTTAATCCAATTCTCCCAAGGCAATCTTTAAAGAATAAGATTATTGAAGGAACACTTTTGAGTGCCAACCCTAAGTCTTTTAAAACAAGTGCAAACAATATTAAGAATCTTTAAATTCACAAAATGTCTCATATTCAATTAGATTTGGCTGCAATATTACTTAAGACTATGCAGAACTATTTACCATAAAATGTGGAACATTTCCTGCCTATCTAAATATTACACAAAAGGGCTCCAAAAAGCAACCAGTTAAGTTTTTAGATAAAGATAGTGTCTCTATGGAGATCTGACACAATACCTAAAAATTAAATAGTTTGATGCAATGAAGACATTGAATGAACAAGCAATCAACAAACTGCAGCAATGTATTTTAGGTTCATAAAGTGGGGATGAAAAAAACAATTCCTCAACTGATGTTTCAATATGCATTTAAATTAATTTTCTATCAACAAGTCAAGGGACTGACTTTTCAGTGTCTATTCACTGGTATTGATTTACGTTTCCATGATAAGTTTGAAAGTCAATCTGGCAACCACAGTGCCCTATGAAATGGGAAATAACTCTATCAAACCTTTTAAACTAAAATTTTACAAGGGACACCAT
>NW_027179737.1:617500-625000 GCF_036669935.1 Montipora foliosa
TCTTGGGAACTGTTAAAATGCACTGCCAATTCAACACATTTTTTTCTATTGTTGAGCATATTCGATTTTTGGTTGCGGAACCTAATCTTAAACTCAGTTGATGTAGAACCCACATATTGTAGATCCCATTTACAGCACGTTGCAAGGTAAATTACATTTTTGGATGAAAAGGCCCCTTTTTGTCGGATAGGATATTGCCTACCTGTGGCCGAGCTTCGAAATTTAGAAGCATGAAGTAGGAAATTCTTACAAAAATGACACCTATTTTTATCTCATTTAAAGCAACCTCACTTATTGACCGTCTGATTATCAGCAGAGCTTGGTCGAAATTTAGATGGCGCTAGAACGTCTTTGAGATTTTTGGAAATTTTCCGTGATTTGAGGTGACGATCTTTATAGATGAAAGTGCTTCTTAATGATGTTTTGAATGTCTGGCAAAATGGGAATATAATCGAGTACCAGAGGAAAACCTTTTTTGCTAGCTTTCACCTTTTTCCTTAAAAGTTCGGATCTGGGAATTTTAAGAGCCTTATCAAACTGTTTGTCAACTAAATCTGCGGGGTAATTTTGCAACTTGGGATATCTTTTGTTTTCTTCACATCTAGTTTCTAAAAAAATATCAGTGAAACAATTGCGGTTAATTCTCAAGGCTACCCCAACACGACATTTCTCGAAATAGCGACAGCGAACTACAAACTGATACATTTGAATGAAAAACTTATTGCCATGACTGGGAATCGAACCACTACGACAACCCTGCTGGCAACAGAGCAATCAGTGAGGTTATTGGTTAGCCACGGGGTTCCCCGGCGTTTAACATTCAGGAACAGGACGTACATCGGATCATCCGAGGATGATTCATAGGCTACCAGGTAATAATGATTAGGATAATGTTGATGAAGGTGAAAATTTAAGCTGACGTTTATAATGATGAGGAGGAAAAACTTGATTCATGGCGGTAGCCAGAAAAAAATATGACTAAGGCAAATTCTATTCTTATGTATGTAGGGTGTTCTTGACGCTTGCAGTACTGACATCCTGTATTAGTATATACTCACTCAGTGATTTTGGTATTTCAAGCAATCTGATTGGTTCGCTATCTCGGAGTAATTGAGCATTATTCACTCCCTACGGAGTGAATAATGATTGATCCAAACAAAACAAAATGGCCGGCGTAAACTCGCCAAAATGATGCTGTGCTTCAGAAGACAAAGAAAGCCACAAAATTTGGCCTGAAAGTTTTCAAGGGTAAGAGAAGAGTTCATACTTTTGACAACTAGTGTTTGACTTCGTTTTTCCAGATAATTATTGCTGAAAATTAAACAGTCTTCACGTCAACAATTTGTTTCACTCGGAGTAATTCTCTCTTGTAGGGCTGGTCGCCCACCAAAACAAATTTGTTACCAAAATCGAGGAATTAAAAAAAATGTCTAAGAAAGTTTTAAACGGCTGCAAGGAAACAAGACGGGTCATTTTACAACAAACTAACGCTCACCTCAATTACAGCGCAGCTGCCATTTCATGTGGATCCTTTACCAACTGCAGTTTCAATTTCCATTTCAAATGAACCTCAAAAACTTTGATCGAACGGTGAAAATGTTTTAACAAGCAGACTTTCGATTCAGCTTCCTGATTTAAACGGTGTTAAATGACGATTTTGCTGTTTGTGACGAGGATTTTAACGAAGGTTATTTTTGCCATGTTTGAAGCTTCTGTAAACACTTTCGCGCATGCTTTGTGCCGCTTGCACGTTTTCCACGCATGAATTGAGATGTCGATTAAATCGACTTTGGATGGTTTTCTTCTGCAAATGTTGTTGAGATCACTGAGTGAGTATATACTATTCACTAATCACCTCGATTTCAAAGAATAATTGTTAATTATTACTGGGTTGACATTATGGCAAACCCATTCGGAATCTGCGTTTCATTTGTTGGTTTTATTTTTTTTATTTATTTTATTTTTTTATGTTTTTTTTTTCGTGTCGTGTCTTGCCTGTCACTCCCCTGCTAAGTAGTGTCGTTGTGCATAGAGCCTTCTGCCTTCTGATCGACAGGGTAGTGGGAAATGCGTAGATTTCTCTGTTGGACACAGTAGAATGATTAACTTAACCGGCAATGGCGTGGAAAGTCATGCAACGCGAATGGCGTTTTAGTGGATCTTTAAAAAAAATATACACCCTTATGGAGTTCAATAATGGAAAGTCGATTGGATACTGAACAAGACAGGCTCTGAAAATAAAATCTGGAAACTTAAAACGACGAGTAATGGACTTCGACAACAATCTGTCGCCCGTGGAGCCGTAATCGAAGTGAGCTGTAGTTCTAATATTGTACAAGTGTGGTGTTTTGTACAACACTGAAATCAAATGGAAAATTCTCTAGTAACTTATGGGTTTAACAAACACAGAGACTACACTTGGATCTATGATCTTTGTTGTCTGGCTTATTTGTTTGTACTCAATTCTGCACAAGCTTCTGGTAACAATTGGAAATGTCACAAATTCTTGTTAGTCAAAAAGTATTTGAAAGAAAGCTCGTTGCCCATTTTTTGCTCGATAATTCAAGTAAAGGGTTTTTCAGTTAAGAGTTTGATGCTGAACACTTGTGGGAAATTTAACGTGTGTGTGTGTGTGTAGCGCGTACCACAGGCAGCCCAGTGTAAGCTTTTTGGAGCTTGCACTTAAAAAAAAAATAATAAAAATACTGAGGTAGGTGCCTCGAGATATGTCCAGGTTTGACCCTAATTACATGCACGCGGATTTCAATAAGCGCCACGAAGTGTCTCCTTGCTCTTCTAGCCAAGTTCAACATCACTTGTGTCTCAGGATACAGACAATTTATGTCACAAAGTGTACCCTGAATGCTGCTCTTTAAGTGAAAATTAACTGCTGCATTTACCCAAAGCTAAAAATAACGCTAACCTTTAACCTTACCTTATTGTTGAAAATAGGTAGCAAATGCTTAGACTTAAAGGGACACTTTGTGTTGGATGTCAAAATTGGGCGTGCATCTCATTAGGGTCAAACAAGGACATAAGTGGCATATTGATGGCTTTCTAAGCATTTAAAAACTCACCATTGACGTAAACTGTGTAGAATCGAGTGTAACCTTGTCCTCGACATTCGTATGTTCCCCCATCATCCAGTTGAACATTTTTTATTGTCAAAGTGACACCTTCTACCTCAATTCTCCCGTCTGGATTGAGTTCACTAGCAGTGGTGCCAATTTCATACCATTTAACAATCTCATGCTCATTCTGGTTTTCCGTTTTTAAGGAACATTTCACGGTTTCAGTGCTGCCAAGATTAGAACTAAGGCTTTTCATTTCCAGGACTTCCACGTTGTCTAGAACAAAAATTGTTGTTTTGAAGAACTTACTTTCTAAATTTCCCATCGGTGTTTGCAAGTCTTTCGCAATAAAAACATTTTTCAATTTAAAGATTCTTGTAATTTCATCAATTTTCAAGCACATTTTATTCTTCTATAACTGTTACGTGTAAAATTCTTCTATTTCAACTATAATCCTTTTCTGCTAGTTTTATTTCTTTCATTTTTTTCCATTATTCAGTGTTCAATTTTGGGTAGTACCAGAGAACTCGTAAGCTGCTTTGCTACTACGACTGGTACACACATACATTGTAGCTAGATCCTTGCTTTTTCTAGTGATTTCCATTGCTTGGTTAGATGAAAATGTGCAAATAAGAATGTTATTGTTGTTGTTGTTCCAAATTGAGTTAGAGTGAAATTGAAGTTTGTTTGGAATTAACAGCACAGAATACTTAGCTTTCCCCACAAATGTTAAACAATATACTGATGAGGATGATCAAGTTAAAAAAAAGCATCTGTGTCTAGTTACAACCTTCTGTTTGTCAGGAATAGATTAAATACACAGTCCTGGTGAAAAGTGACTACTTACTTGGTACACACAGAGCCTGAGCCCCAATGTCGTCCGGACACTTGGGCTCTCCATCTAAACGATTGCATTGGGCTAAAACGGATTCCTGTCCAGTACAAGCTATATCTGACATTACAACGGGTATGTTTTCATCAGTGGTATTCATTCCCGTCATGAATTCGGCCAGGGCACCTCTAAAGCCGAGTTGTTTGCAAACAACTTTGACATCATAGATATCCCATTTAGTGCGACAGATCTTGCCCCACCTTCTGCGGTAAAAAACTTCTACTCTTCCACCATACTCAACTTTCGCACCAATGAGGCGCACAGGAACTGAAAGAATAACACACCAATTAAAGCAAGGCTTGGTTCTAATTGTCCTCCACGTTTCTTTATTTGCAACAAATCATTGTTTTCTGTTCATTGTCCATTCCTCAATATCTCAACTTTATCTCAGCTGGACTAAAACTTTGAACAGGATAGGCGATGCTAAAAGCACTAAACAGGGTGCAATATAATAAGTTGGCGGTTTCAGAATCATCAGTCACAAAGACGGTGTCTGGTGTAGGATTTGGGCGCTGGGGACTTAAATAAGTCCTGCTCTGCTGTGACATTTTTCTCGTTCATTCCAACTGCACCTTAGTGGCCATGCTTCCAATAATTAGTGCCTTGTCTTTTTTACCAGCAATGAATCATTTCCTATAAAGCGAGTTACAGGTTATTATAAACTAACAAATAGGAATGATCTCAAGTTCGAGCGAGGCCTAACACTACTATGACGTTTTTTTTATAATTAAACAATTATTCCATCAGAGATCATACCTAGTATTGGAATTGGGCCCACACAAGGACAAAGAAAAATTCTGACCGGGCTGGGATTTGAAACCACGACCTTCGGATTTGATCACCGCTGCTCTACCGACTGAGCTACAAGGCCAGAACGGGAGCAATTTGTGGGTATGTCAGATATTATTCACAAGGACAAATTCGGCTCGACCCAAGCCTAATTTAGATAATCGTTAGTTGTTGTCCTTCAGTAGCATATTGATAGTAATGATTTCAAGTTCGAGTAAAGCCTAACACTACTGTGAAGTTTTTATATACCCAATTATTCCATCAGAGATCAACCATAGTATTGGACAACAACTAACGATTCTTTAAATTAGGCTTGCGCTGAGCTGAATTTGTCCTTGCGAATAATATCTCACATACCCACGGCCTGCTCCCGTTCTGGCCTTGTACTTCAGTTGCGGTCGTGGGTTCAAATCACACCCTGGTCAGAGTTTTTCTCTCGCCTTGTGTGGGCCCAATCCCAATACTAGGATTGATCCCTGATGAAATAATTGGGTATAAAAACTTCACAGTAGTGTTAGGCCTAACTCGAATTGAAATCATTACTATCAATATACTACTGAACTGCAACTAACGATTAATAAATAGGGTTTTTAGTTGAGTGGTGTGTTAAAACTATGCCATGGTATATGAATAAGACAGGTTTTCTTTGTTCATACTATTGTACCTGAACACTGGATTCGTTTGTTAATGAGCCCACAACTTTGACTGATTGATGAACAGGAATGAGAAGTGATGTTCACCAAGCTTGTATTTCCTCTTTTCCAATTGCCTGTAAAATTGTCGTTACTGTAGTTATAGCCATTTATTTGGCAGGCAAGAATTGCTTCAGTACTGTTCCAATGTCCGGTACAAAGCGCTTTCCAGGTGTTGTTCTTTTGAATTTGCATCACTCCAGTAGATGGACTGCCCTCTGTTTGAAAACGTACTAGATACTCTAAAAAAGGAAATTGCAGGGCTAGTGAATAACTGGCAATACCCCAATTGTTAGCTTGGTTATAATTGACGAACATTACATGCATTTAGGGAGGCGCGGTGGCCTCATGGTTAGTGTGCTCGACTCCGGATCGAGTTGTCCGGGTTCGGGGCCTGGCCGGGGACATTGTGTTGTGTTCTTGGGCAAGACACTTTACTCTCACGGTGCTTCTCTCCACCCAGGTGTATAAATGGGTACCAGCGTAATGCTGGGGGTAACCCTGCGATGGACTAGCATCCCATTCGGGGGGAGCATAAATACTCCTAGTCGCCTCATGCTACGGAAACCGGAGATAAGCGCCGGCCTTAATGGGCCTTCACACTCGCAACAGAGACTTTACCTTACACGTATTTATGTTGAGCCCGGTAAATTAATGGAGATGTGATGACACCTCCTTGTCTCCTTTTTTGGAAGGCAGTGTTGACTGGCCACCTATTTCTTATAACCAGTAGGACATGTGCAACAGGTATAGGGATCGCCTAGGTTTCTCCCTCAGATCAGCTGGAGAAATCAAATGTATGTACAAACATTTGCTAAGGCCAGGATGCTAGTCAGTTCAGCAAAATTTTGCTTGAAGAAAGCTCGCAAAAAAAGCAACAAACGGAGAATGAACATTCTGTAAATTACAAAAGGACAAGCTGACGAGCAAGAGAGTGTTAAACGCTATTTGAGGAGGTACTTTGCAAGCAATTGAAACACAAACAGTGTTGATTTTGGTAACATACCTTCTGGACAACTTGACGTGTTTGTGCACCCTCTCATAACTGTAACTTTGCATGGTATACCAACAAATTGTGGCTTTGTATTTACGCATTCCCTTGTCCGCATCTGAATGCCATTGAAGTCCCTTGTACAAAGACTCCAGTTACTCCAAGCTGTTGTTATTGTGAAAAAAAAAAAAACAACAACAAACAAACAAACAAACAAAAAAAAAACATTTGACGGTTGCTAATTTGACACCACTTCTCAGGAATATTGAATTAAGCTTCCCATTGGTGATAACGTTTTTCTTTTGTTATTGAAACTATTATTTTTCGTTTCAAATTGAAGTTTAAATAGCTTACTCTGTTGTACTTTTACTTTAGTGTGTAACCGTCGCTGAGTGCTGAGAAGGTTGATCTACGTTGCGAAAAATAAAAGGTTATGGGCCCAGGACGATGTTGTCGATGCTGTCAACTGGTTGAGTTGATTCCTGCTTGAGCTGAACAACGCTACTGGATTTTGAATTTACGAGTAGGTTTTTGAATTTATTACGAGTTCGATTTCAAGTTTACTGTTTAGATGAGTCATGGAAGAGAAGTCGTCGATCGAGAAACTTGACGGGAGTAACTGGAACACTTGGAAATTTCAGATTAAACATTTAGCTATGGCGAAAGGATTATGGAATCTTGTAGATGGCTCAGAAGTCCTTGCAAGCGAAGCGACAGCAGCGGCGGCGGCACTTTTCCAGTCGCGGTTACAAAAAGCGTTCTCGACAATTGTATTGGCGATTGACAGTGCCCAGCTTTACTTGGTCACCTCGTGCGAAAAACCTAAGCAAGCCTGGAATGCCTTGAAAAACCACTTTGAGCGTGAAACTCTCGCGAACAAATTGCTTCTGAAAAAACAGTATTTTCGCTCCGATATGAAAGAAGACACATCATTTCATCAACATTTAAAGCACATGAAGGATATTACTGATAAAACTTGCGGCAATTGGCGCTCCTATTTCTGAAGAGGATCAAGTTGTCACTTTGTTAGGAAGTTTACCAAGAAATTTTGCGACCCTTGTCACC
>NW_027179737.1:630000-640000 GCF_036669935.1 Montipora foliosa
TGTTAATGGATCGCCTCAAGCTTAATGATGAGAAGACGGAGTTTCTACTGGTTAGTACGAGACAGCAGCTAGCTAAGCTATGTGTAGAGCCCCTTGCTGTCGGTGATCATCTCATTAACCCTTGCCATGAAGCCAAGAACTTGGGCTGTTGGTTTGACCAGCAGCTCCGTATGGTCACTAATATTAATAAAATTTGTAGTTTATCATACTTTTATCTGCATAATATTAGGCGAATAAGGAAATTTTTGTCAGTTGAGTCTATTAAACTGCTTGTGCATGCGTTGGTGACGAGTCGAATTGACTATTGTAATAGTCTGTTGTATGGTTTGCCTCAAACTCAACTGTCTAAATTACAACGTGTTAAGAATACTGCCGCGCGCCTTATTTGCAATGTATCGCGCTTTGAACCTATCTCAATAGTGCTTTTTGAACTTCATTGGCTGCCTGTGCATTATAGAATTATTTTTAAAGTTTTAGTGATTACATATAAGGCAATTAATGGTATGGCACCGAAATATATCAGCGACCTTATAATTATTAAAGCAGAATGCAGCTATTCTCTAAGGTCAAATAGCGAGCTACTGTTAGCTCATCCTAGAGTGCGCACAAAGACAACACTAGGGGATCGGGCCTTTTGTGCTGCTGCCCCGAAATTATGGAACTCGCTTACACAGTCATTGAGGAAAGTAACATCAGTGGACTCCTTTAAGGTGCACTTAAAGACTTTATTATTTAGACAAGCCTATAAGGACTTTGTATGAATAGATATATTCATAACGAAGAAATTTACATGCAACAACCGGAAGGATAAGTGAAACCCGGAGAAGAGCATCTGGTATGCGGGCTGGAGAAGTCGCTATATGGATTAAAGCAGTCGTCCCAATGTTGGAATAAAGCTTTCAGGAAAAGTGTTGAAAAGGACGGTCTCACTCAAGCCTCAGCAGATCCCTGTGTATTCATCAGAAAGAAGGGTACACTCACAATCATCGCAATTCACGTCGATGATCTCATGATACTAGTGGAAAACATTTTGGAGATGCAAAGACTTAAGGACAGCTTAAAGGTCCAGTTTAAGATGACGGATGGGGGGAGCTACATTACTATGTGGGAGTTTGCATCGTTCAAGACAAGGAAAGGAAGCAAGTCTATCTTCATCAAGGGCAGTACATCGAAAAGATGCTTAAGAAGTTTGGGCAAACAGAAGCGAAATCGGTGTCCACGCTTGTTGATTTCAACGTCAGGCTGCAAAAGGAAGATAGTGTTAGCAGATCAGTCGATACGATCTCGTACCAGTCCATCGTTGGGAGCCTACTTTATGCTGCAATCACAACTCGTCCGGACATTGCACAAGCAGTTCGTGTCGAAGTTCTGTACAAATCCCACACAAAGTCACTTAACTGCAACAAAACGGATTCTCAGATATCTGAAAGGAACTGTATATCTTGGCCTGAGTTTCATGAAGTGTGCTGATGGAAACCTGATTGGTTACTCAAATACTGATTGGGCGGGTGATGTGGATGACCGCCATTCCACTTCAGGAAACGTGTTTTTATTCGCTAAGGGAGCAGTGACCTGGCTGAGCAAGAAACAGGACACCGTTGTGCTGCGGACAACAGAAGCTGAGTATGTAGCCCTTAATACGGCCACCCAGTAAGCAATCTGGCTTCGAAGGTTACTCACAGATGTAGAAAAAAACCTCTCGAGGAACCCATCGTAATTAATGAAGACAACCAGGGAGCTATTGCAATGGCAAAGAATCCTGTGGGTTATGCTAGGACCAAACACATTGATATACGCTAACATTTCGTTCGCGAAGGAATGCAAGACGGAGCGATTCTTTTAAAATATGTAGCCACTGGTGAGATGATTGCGGACATTCTGACAAAGCCGTTACCTAAGCATCCCTTCGAGAAGCTTGTCATCCAACTAGGAATGAAAACTGTCAAATAAGCAACGTCATAAGTGGGAGTGTTGTTATTGTGAAAAAAAAAAAAGATTTGACGGTTGCTAATTTGAATTTTAATGTATGCACACTGACACTACTTCTCAGGAATATTTAATCAAGCTTCCCATCGGTGATAACGTTTTTCTTTTGCTATTGAAACTGTTGTTTTTCGTTTCAAATTTAAGTTTAAATAGCTTACTCTGTTGTACTTCTACTTTCGTGTGTAACCGTCGGCGAGTGCTGAGAAGGATTGTTCTACGTTGCGAAAAAATTAAACAATCACTCCAGCCACCATCGACTAAATTCAAGAAACATTTGTCAGCAGAGGGTAACTGGTTTCCTTCTTAAAGAAAGACAAAAATATCATATAAACTGTTGTTCTTCGGCCATCAAAGCTGAATAAGAAATAAAACGAAAATCGCTAATTGACGTTTCGTATGCTACAACATACATTTTCGAAAGTAACCGTTATGATTTTGAAAATTACTTATAAGCAGATTTCATTAGGTCAGGCACCGAGACCAAGAAAATCAAACTTAGCAAAAATCTGACCGCAGTTACATATTAAAAAAGTCACAGCTTATGTAGGGCCTATACAGTTAGGTTAAGGAATACTGTGTTAGCCCCCCTCCCCCGAGCAACAAAACTGTAGGAAGGAATCATGGGAAGAATAAAGACACGAGGTTGTTGTTGTCCGCCATTTTAGAATGTGTGTGTGTTTTTAGTGCGAGTCCGAGTCCATACTTCCGTCCGCTCAGTGTGCAACATTTGGGGGCCTGTCCGGAAAATATGAAAGAAAATAAGACAACGTTTTAAGCAATCAATGAGGACGAGAGCGAGGAGACAAAGAAACAAGTTTTTGAAATAGTTGAAATCGTGCACACGCTCGCGAAGGAATCAATACACGCGATGGAGATCGAAGACATACAAATGGAGATCCAGAGTCATTTCTGCCAGCTAAAGGTTGAGGATCTGGGAGTAACTGATAAGACTTTAGGCTGCGGTGACAGTGACCTTAAGGATAAATCGAGGAAAGGACTTGTCAGATTGATGGAGGGACATCTCGAAGCCAAATTGAAGGGCAGCGTGGAGCTGGATACCGAGTTTTTGAAAGATTTCAGGACTGGAATAATGATTTACACACCTTGGTGTCCACCGCTCGAGGATGTAAGCAAAAAAAAAGAAGTCGGAAGTCTCTCAATCGGAACTAGAAAAGGTGAAGTTGGGATATGAGGTGATTAAACAGAAATTTGAAGCATTGACCATGGGTAAAGCACATTCACCGGAGAAGGATGTTGACAACAAAGAGGAAGTTAAGGCGAAGGGTGAGTCAAAGTCATTATATTTCAAATCGAGTGACTTTAAACGAGAACTAAAGATTATTGGCCAAATCGGGGAACCAGGGCAAATGGAAAAATTGAATTTTGTGAGTCTAGTGAGACAAATTGAAGGTGCACTGCAAAAGGGCTACAAGCCACAAGAAGTTGTTGATGCAGTGGTCAGGGCTATTAATCCAGGGATGAGATTAAAAAGCTATTTAGAAGGACTGAGTGAATTAACACTCCCCAGATTAAGACGTATTCTGAGATCCCATTTTCAGGAGAAGAATGCGAGTGACCTGTACAGACAACTATCAAATTTAGTTCAGGAGCCACAGGAAAATCCTCAAAGATTTTTAATCAGAACCCTCGATACCAGACAAAAAATCCTGTTTGCCTCGCGGGAGGTTAATACTCAGTTGAAATATGATCTGAAGCTAGTGCGGGTAATGTTTTTACATGCAATAGACACTAGTCTTCAAGATAAGGCCATTCGGATCAGGTTGAGACCAATATTAGAAAAAAACAGATGTACAGGATGAGGATCTAATTCAACAAATAAATGTGGTAGTTTCAGAAGAAAGTGAAAGAAAATCCAAACTGGGCTCTACCCCTCGTCAAAGGAACCCAAGGGTGAACGAAGTGCATGCATCACAAGGGGAAGGGGGATCCATCCAATAAGGGGCAACCGCTAAGAAGCTTAACTCCCTGGGAAAAAAGAGTCCTAGAGAAGAGGAGTTCATGGCGGCACTACAAGCGGTCCTTTCAAAACTTACCACATTGAAAGAATCAGTTGAGAGAAATCTAACCAATGAGGAACGTTTCACGAGGCCCCTACCTGTAAATCAGAATCTGCAAGGGTATCAGGGCCGAAGGGGCTGTATCGACTGTCAAAAGGAAGGAAAGGGGCAGTTGTGCGACCACTGCCACATTTGCAGGAGTAGTGACCACTGGGCGCGTGGATGTCGGAAACGGAGATCAGGGCCGGGAAACAGGCGGGGGCTACAGCCGAGGGACAGGAAGTAGCCCCGCCCAGGACAGATTTATACAGTCCCACCAGTGTGCTAATTGTCAGAGGATTGCAGCAGGATCCCAACAAAGTTTCAAACAATGTTTAGGTTATTGTGGTCGAAGTTGTCAGAAACGTCACTGGGACAGTCACAAGGGTCTCTGCCAAGCGATCCAGCAACTGGAAGCTAGGAACAGTTAGCCAGTACTTCGGGGGGATGGTTATGTACTTGCTAGTCATTTGACACCCAGGCAGCGTGTGGTACTTGCTAGGTTGGTTGGCAAGAAGTGTAAGGTGTCATGTGTTCTCAACGGAGTCCCAGTCGAAGCCCTTTGCGATACGGGTGCACAGGTGTCTATCGTGTACAAGAGCTGGCTTAAGGAATATTTGCCTTCCTCAAAGTTAAGGAACATTGAAGAGTTGCTTGGCGAGGATGTAGGACTGAACTTAAGAACAGCAAATGGTGGAACCATACCATTTCAAGGGTGGGTGAAAGTACAGTTTCAGCTCTCGTCGGACACAGAGTCATCAAGTTCTCTATCTGTACCATTCCTCATTGCAAGAGATGAGTTGGAAACTCCAATCAATGGGTACAATGTAACAGAAGAAGTACTGAGGGATAGGGAAACCGAAGGAAGCAGCTCCATTGTTGACATCATGAATACGGCTTTAAAGGAAGTAGCACTGGAGAATGGAGGACATGGGTGTGTTGAAAAATGGTAAGCGCAATCTGACGGTACCACGAGGGCAGGCAGTGACAGTACCGTGTAGAATTAACTGGGGTTCTCCTGAGGAGAGGACACCAGTGTTATTTGAACCAGACCCAGGTATGCCTTGGCCAGCGGACTTGGAAGTTGTAGAGCAGCTCCTCACCCTACCGCGAGGGTCGCCTCACAGGGTGAACATTAAAGTCCGTAACCCCTCAAAGCATGATGTAGTCCTTGGCCGGCGAACGCTACTGAGACACTTGCAGCTAGTGCAATCGGTTACCCCTTTGGAAGTAGTAAAAAAGGACCTCCCTCATTCGGAAGCTGGGGATCCAAAGGGAACAGGTGGTACCTCACTCCAGGATGGAAACCCATCAGTACCACAACATCAAGTAAACAGGGAAGTTGCTAATGAAAGAAAGTCCTTTAAGACACCAGCCGTGGTGTTAGGTTACCTGACAGAAAGTCAACGCCAGTTGGCCATGATCATGCTAGAGGAGGAGGCTGCGTCATTCTCCCAAGATGATGATGATATGGGACGGATAGAGAGACTTCAATTAAATTTGGAGTTGTCAGACACCACTCCAGCCCAGAAGAGCTATTCCTCAATTCCCCGTCCCCTGTATGCTGAAGTTAAACACTACATTGAAGATCTGCTCAACCGGGGATGGATAACTAAGTCTCAGTCAAATCATTCATCTCCCGTGGTGTGTGTAAGGAAGAAAGATGGAGGGTTACGCCTGTGCGTGGATTACAGGGAGCTGAACCGTAAGACAGTACCCTTGGCACCCAATACCAAGAATCCAAGAGACACTGGATAATCTTGGAGGGAACTCCTGGTTTTCAGTGTTAGACAAGGGAAAACGTATCATCAGGGTTTTGTTGGGGAAAAGAGCAGACACCTGACTGCCTTCGTCACACCTTGGGGTCTGTATGAATGGACTCGGATCCCATTTGGGCTGAGTAATGCACCAGCAAGCTTTCAGCGGTTCATGGAAGATTGTTTGGAAGGTATCCACGACGAGATTTGCATTCCTTACTTGGACGATGTCATAGTTTGTAGTGGAACGTTTGAAGAAAATGTTGAAGATTTGCGAATAGTGTTGAGACGCCTGCGCAAACATGGAGTGAAATTGAAGCCAAGCAAGCGTAGTCTGTTCCAGAGAGAGGTCCGCTATCTAGGCCGAATTGTAAACCAGTTTGGACACAGTATTGATCCCGAGACTACTAAAGCGGTCACGAGTCTTAGAGAATCTATGCCAGAGACTGAGGGTGAAGTCCGTAAACTAACAGGACTATTAAGCTATTACAGGAGGTACATTAGTGATTTCGCCAAGATTGCAAAGCCCCTTTACGATCTTCTTAAAGAACCTGAAAAGAGAGGACAGTCGCTGCGGCGAACTCAGAGGAGAAATACAAGACCAGTCAGAAATAAGGGACAAGTATCATCCCGGAAGCCAGTCAACTGGACCAGTGAACACCAAGCCCGCAATCGATATGATTATCAGTGCTATTGGTAACCCACCTGTGATGGCTTACCCTCAATACACCCAGCCATTTATTCTTCACACGGATGCGTCAGAACAGGGCCTTGGGGCAGCACTTTACCAGAAGCAGGCCAGTCAACTAAGGGTAATTGCCTACGGATCTCGTGCGCTAACTGCAGCGGAACGGAACTATCATCTTCACTCCAGTAAGCTGGAATTTCTGGCACTTAAGTGGGCCATAACTGAACAGTTTCGGGACGACCTGTATTATGCCCCGCACCTCACGGTCTACACAGATAACAACCCGTTGACCTATGTCTTAACTACGGCGAGACTAAATGCAACTGGGCACCGTTGGGTAGCAGAGCTGGCTGACTTCCACTTCACGATAAAGTACCAACCACGGACGGCCAACCGGGATGCTGATGCTCTCTCTAGGATGCATATGGAACAGTTCATAGACATGTGTACTGAAGAAGTAGACCCGCATTGGATTAAAGCCACAGCGGAAGCACTGAATGCCCAGCAAAATGGAGATCCAGTTTGGTTCCTATCGCTATTCTGTCAGCCAAGTGAGATGGGACACATTATGAATGTGGATTATGAACCGAGGGTGCGACCTCTCACACCTAAGGAACTGTACGAGGCTCAGAGGAAAGACAAGGTGATGAGTGTAGTGATTCGGTATAAGGAAACCGGCAAACCACTCGCAGCACAAGACAGGCGCCAGGCGGCACCTGCAGTACAGGCCCTTCTACGTGAATGGAGTAAACTCGCAGTTGGAGAAGATGGAATCCTCCGGCGCAGAAGTGGCCCTAATCTTCAGATTATCCTTCCGCAGAAGTTTCATCGAATGGTATACAAATTGCTACATGAAGAAATGGGACACTTAGGGACAGAAAGGGTCCTTCACCTTGCCAGGGAACGGTTTTATTGGCCCCGGATGAAAAGAGACATTGTACATTACGTGACGCATGTTTGTAGTTGCATCAAACAAAAGAGACCAAACATCTTGCCAAAAGCACCAATGGAGACCATACAGAGTAGCAAACCCTTCGAGCTGGTGTCATTGGACTTTGTACACCTTGAAAAAAGCAAAGGGGGATACGAGTATATCCTGGTTATAGTTGATCATTTTACAAGATTTGCCCAAGCGTTTGCGACCACCAACAAGTCTGCACGAACAGCAGCGGACAAATTGTATAATGACTTTATATTACGTTTTGGGTTTCCGGCAAGAATCTTGCATGATCAAGGTGGTGAATTTGAAAATCAGTTGTTCCATCGGCTGGAGGAATGCTGTGGTATGGTCCGATCTCGAACAACGCCTTATCATCCCCAAGGAAATGGAATAACAGAACGCCTGAACCAAACACTGCTATCCATGCTTAAAATTTTGCCTGAGCACCAGAAGTCCAAGTGGAAGGACAGCCTCCAAAAGGTGGTTCATGCTAACAATTGCACTCGCCATGAGGCGACAGGATATTCGCCGTTTTTCCTATTGTTTGGCCGATCCCCAAGACTTCCAATTGATGTCATATTTGGTACCAAACCCCCTGCCTACTCAAGTTAGGGAAGAGGCAATGAAAGAAGCATACGGAATAGCTACTAAGAAATCTCGGCTATCTGGACTCAGAGGCAAGAAACAGTATGACCGGAGAGTTCACAGTCCAGTACTCCAGCCAGGCGACCGAGTCCTTGTACGAAACTTAAGTGAGAGAGGCGGCCCTGGGAAGCTGAGGTCCTACTGGGAAGACACCATCCACCAGGTAGTGAAACGGAAAGGTGAAGAGAGTCCAGTTTATGAAATTATGCCTGAATCTGGTGGAGGGCGACACCCCGTGATTCACCGTAACCTTCTACTTCCATGCAATGATCTTCCTTTTGAAGCAAGGCCCAGTGACACCCCCGGAAAAGACCAATGTCGGAGACAGTTCTGAAGGAGAATCCGCAGGGATGTTAACCTTCACTCCTGTAGAGCCAGAAAGCGCGTACCTGTTCAGCCAAGGAGCCTTCAGCCAACCAGGCATGCACTATTGAGGAGGCGGCCTCCAGTATCTACCAACCTGACCTGCAGATACAAGTACCGACAGATCCAGTCCTTGAACCATCTGTAGTAGAGCAGTCAGAAGTCAGACCAGGAGAAGGGACACCGATAAGGGAGCGCACACCACCTACCCTACTAACTTTTGACAGCTTTGGAACTCCGACCTATTACCAACCAGCGGGACTGTGTTTAATTAGCCACAATGCGGGAGCGGCACCAGTACCTGTACCCCTGGCACCTGTCCCCCCGGCACCAGGACCCCTTGGAGGAATTCCTAATGCGTGCATGAACTCTGTTTGGCCAGTTACACCATACGGATACGTCGGCTTGTATCCTTTCTAAAGTGATCAGAAAAATCCTAACACGAACTTTGTGATTTTTTTTTTCTCTGTGATTAAGTGGACTTTTAAAAAAAAGGACAGAACACAAGTTGCACTTGTTACTTTACAACATCAAACTTAGTAGTTTGCCAGTGGAAGTCGTTGAACTTTAACAGTACTCCAAACTGTATGTGTATACAAGTCTTAAGTGGTTGTACTCGTGGCTTTGTGGTTAGGGCCGGATCACCCCTTTCCACTTGACCTCAGGAATGAAAAGAGGAGACTTGTGTATTGATAACTGCAGACGCCAGTCTTAGATAACCGTCTAATGTCGAGGACGACCTTTTTTTTTCATAAGGGGGAGTGTGTAGGGCCTGTACAGTTAGGTTAAGGAATACGGTGTTAACCCCCCTCCCCTTAGCAACAAAACTGTAGCAAGGAATCATTGGAAGAATAAAGACACGAGGTTGTTGTTATCCGCCATTTTAGAATGTGTGTGTGTTTTTAGTACGAGTCCGCATCCGTGCTTCTGTCCGCTCAGTGTGCAACACTAGACACTTGTACCATCCCTCCATACTCTTTGCCGTCCTTGGTAAATTAAGAAGTGACTGGTTTGAAGTCTTTTTAATGACAGACTCCGTAGGAAGCTCGCCATTTGCAAACTTCCACGATATGTTTGGATGTGGTACACCACTCGCCTTGCAGCTAATTAATGTTGGTTGGATTTCCTTCAACAGCAGTCTGTTTTTTTGGGAACACGGACACTACAGGAGCGACTGATTAAAATGAGAATGTATGGGAAATTACTTTACAAGAGCAGAATGTATACAATGGATTTTATTTAATATTATATTGACTATTGCAAAATGTAACATATTCCAAGCACTACTAAACAACTATTAACGTTCCCAAACCATGACAACAAGTGTAACAGACAACAGTTTGTGACGTAATGGGGTAGGTGATGAAGCACAGCACTCCGTTCGCAGGTCATGACAGGGCAGGCTAACTAAGTTGCCAGAAAACGAGAGGTGGTAATCCTCTCCACGGGGTTACAATCCCCAAGGCCACAATCCTCTCAACAGGGTTACAATCCCTCATGTGCGAGGTCCTTACCTACATAGGGTTGCGCCCCCTGGTTTCTACGGTAACCGTGCGCGATCAGA
>NW_027179737.1:645000-660000 GCF_036669935.1 Montipora foliosa
ACCAGTTGATACATTAAATTTATCGGCTATTTCTTGACAATAATTAGAAAGCATATCTTTGTTGACTTTTTTTTTTTCAGGTCCCAGAGGGTAGTCATTATGCAAATCATGTAGTTCTTCTGGATATGCTAGGTCGACTTCTAGTATTAAACCTTTATTGCTATCTTCTGTGTACTTGGCTAAGTCTATCTTATCAATATGGTTTTTAGTCATCCATTTGAAACCGCCAGTTGGTAAATATTGACTCATTGCCCAACCATACAGATTGTTAGCATCTAGATACATGATATATTTTGAGGGCGCCTTTTCATTATATGTTTTCATGTATTTATTATTCGATTTCCGTATCGGTTGGCTATGTAACTGGTACCTCCACGCATGCCTTTTTCAATGAATTGAAACATATCAATATCAGTCATAAGCTCTAATTTGATATCAGTCATTTTTAGCATAGCATCCCAGGAAAGCCAAGGAGACGTGAAATAATGACATGGGTCCAGTTTGTAGTATTGCAGACAGGTCTTTCAAAAGTTTTCAAAGACATCTGCTAACAGAAGTAGTCGGATTTAAGATATAAATCATGGTACTCACCCATATTTTTCAGATTAAAAGTGTTCCATACATTTTGAGCATGTTTGTATTGATCATCTGTTATATCCTCATCATTTAATATACTGTAAAAGTCTTCTTTTGATGGTAGCTTTTCATTGAATTTATCAAAGCTATCCATGAAGTCGTATGGATATACTCCTTTTTGAGACATTAAATCAAGCTCTTTACCTTTGAATTTTTGAGAAGTATATATTAATGCTTCTTTTGGTAGGTTGCTCACCAGTTTATCAAGACTTGAGCTCATAAATTGAAAACTATCAATAAAGGTCAGATGATTACCAAGCATGAAAGCCATATACTTTTCCATGTTGTTTGGTATGGCATTGATATTCATTTGACACTTTTCACCTTTCTTATTTGTATATTTATGCTCTTGACTATTTCACCAATCTCTTGCATTATAAAATGACTGTCATACCCACGGAGATTGTGAAATATAACTGGTATTTTCTCAGTCAATCTGAAATTTAGGTTGCAATCTTGATGTGCGGATCCTCTGTACTGACCAGTCACATGGCAGTGATCTCTTACTCTTACATCAGTTTTATTGTATTCTTTCTCACATATATGGCATTTATCAGCTTTTTGAAATTCTTTTTCATTATCTTTTGTCATTCTTAATGGTTTGTTGAATTTTTTTTTCATAACCTTCTTACAATTTTAAACTTCCTCTAGCATAGCTTTCATGAATTTGTAGACGGCTTTTTCACCTCTGTAAATTTGTACTGGTTTCGTGTATTTATCATCATAACAACAAACAACCTTGTATCCATAACCACAGTCTGTATGCTTCTGATAAGCTTCAGTAAATGATTTGTCATTATTGGGTTGACATCCATGTATTTTTTTAGTTATGGCTTCAAAATCTGCATATATTACAAATGGTACAGGAAGTTGTTTATTGAAGTTGTTGAATTTTAATATGTTGTCGTCTTTTGTTGGCATTTTAATCGCTTGTGTGCCATTCACTTGGATACAGTTTTCTTTATGATCAGTTAATACTCTTTCAGAACTGAAACACTGAAGACAATGCATGCAAAAATGTTTCCTCTCTTTGTGCTTTGTTTGATTGTACATAAACTTGTTGAAATCTTTGATTAATACATAGTGCTTGTTTTCATTTTCTGTTATAAGAAGCAGATTCATACAATCTTCATTCTTTTCTTTTGATACATAAATGGGATATTTTTGTTCTTCTTCATAACCAAATACATTGATGTTGATCTCATTATGTTTTTCTATTTTGTTGTACTGTTTGGTGGTCACTGGAAATTCAATTCCTGAATAATTTAAATTTTCAATGAATGCTTTATCTGATTTTTTTATTCTTTGAGGATTTTTGTCTTGAGGATTAAGATATCGAATATGGCACCATCTAAAACATTCATTGTCACTGTTTTTTATGTTTATTTAACTTTGAGAACTGTTTCTGAGTTCATGTGGTAGTTTAATGTATGATGATCCTTTGATTGGTTCATATTTTACGATATTGAGATAATGGTTTTCAACTGATTCAACAGTCCAACCAGATCCCTCTGAAATCCAAACTGCGATCTTATTTAGTATGCCTTGTATTGATACTTCAAGGGATTTGTCTATTTCTGTGTTATTTACGATAGTTTGAGCTGGACTGATGAAATATGCGGTCTTATACACTATTTCTCCATTTGACATTTTTGTAAATATTACCTTAAGCGTTTCAACAAATTTTAGTCCTTTCATTGATATTAATATGTTTTCAATATGGTTAGCAACGGCCTTTCTTGTGTTTTGCAGTTGCACAAGTGGGTCTTTGTCGTTTTTGATGTTTATCTCATAAGACTTTGTGAACCCTTTCAGAACTTTTTCTGTTTGCTCTATTTTGGTTCTTGGTGCTTGCACTGGTCTTTTGGTTCTTGGTACTGGTACTGGTTTATCTCTGAACTCTATTGGTGGAAGAATTATGTTGTTTTCGTAATCTTGAACCATTTGTTTTACACTCTTATGAGGTGCTGGGATTGGTTTTTTCTTTTCTTGCTTCAACAGCAATTTGATTAGTTCTGATTTGCTTAGTTTTTTCAGATCTTTCTTATTCATATTGTAATGTGAGATATTATTTTTCATTCTTATTATACTATAACTATAGATCTTGTTTCTTTAAGTACCTATAGATGTGCGTTTAAATAGTCTCAAATTCAAAGCGTCCAAACATGAACACTTGGAATTGTCTTTTCGAAAACATGGATTAATTCTCTTCATTGTGTTTTAACGCATTTTTGTAATGTTTTTTGGTTCTTAAATGGCAATGTTTGCCAGCAAGACTGTAATTTATTCCAGTGTTGCATATATAACAGTACCATGGTTTGTGAACAAGTAATCAGTCTTCTTCTTTCTTCTTTCTTCATCAGTGTAGAACCTTGGAGGTCCTTTTTTGAATTCCGCTTTTTTCTCTTCCATATAATGTAACTATATGTATTTTTTTAAATATAGTGCGTTTAAACAGATTCTTGGGAAGATACTTGGGAATGTTCTTCAGATTCTTCCGATTCTTCAGTTTCATACAAAGAATTTCTTCAGATTCTTCCGATTCAGATTGAGATTGAGATTGAGATTGAATTTTTTTCGGAAACTTGTTCATATAATATACATTTATATATTTTTTAAATGGCTTTTGATCTGCGTTTTATATACCTATTGCTTTCTTCCATATGTTTGACGATTTCAAATATCACATCATAATAAGAATTGCTCATTATATATTTGTATTTATTTTTTTCATACATCTTTTTCATATGAAGTTGTTGCTCAGACACATTGTATGAACCTGTAGGGCTTTTGAATTCAATGCACAAAGAATTGTATTTGCTTGTTGGATTCATAATCATAAGATCGCACTGTCCCGGCACATATCCTTTTCTCCACGATGACAATCTTGTATTCTGAGTCCTTTGATTTTCATCTAGACCAGCGATCATGAGACCTTCACAATATTTCTCTTATAAATGACACCACTTTACAATGCAAGTCATATTCACTTTCAATCAATAATTTTTTACTTTTTATGTCATAATATCCTTTTTTCCTGATTGATGGTAAAACTTTACTTGTAACCCAATGTTTGAATTCTCTTGGTTTAGGTTGTTTGGAAGAAAGAATTAGGGAATAAAAACCAGATTCATTTATGAATAAACATTCAATGGCTTTTTCAAGGTCCTCAGCAAGGGGTAACAAAACGTTACCCCCAGTTTTAGGGCTCTCAGCAAGGGGTAACGTTTTGTTACCCCTTGCTTTTGGCTTTATTTTGCAGACCATGAATTTTTTGTCATCTTTATGAACATGATCCATGATTGCTTTTCATGTGCTTTTGTATTCCAGTATCAAAGCTATTTCTTTTCCGCGAAACCATATTTTATTTTTCTTATCGATATAACAATTGATTTCGACTTTTAGTGTGTCATTTTTGTAATTTGTCTTTTGAAGTTCCATTTTATATCGGTACGATAATATACCTATATATTTTATTTTTTAAATCGATTTTACACGTGCGTTTAAATGTAGCCAGAAATAATTGAATATTTTTGGCTACAAAGTAACAATCACAGTATGAACCGTAGTTATTATTATATATGTTACATAACTTGGGTTTAAATATTTTCAATATCTTTCAATGGTATCCAGCTATTGAAATCATCACTGTATCCCTTCCATTTTACCAGAGCTTGTTTCTTTTTATAGTCCCTCCGAATGACTTTATCAATACGAAAAACATCCTGTATGGCTTTTAATAATTCAGGTTGATAAAAACTTCCTTGAATATCTTCACCTCTGAGATCTTTTAGTTTGTATGTTATTGGATTAGTGTATTGGATTTTATCAATTGTAAACACTTCTTCAGTCCAATTTGGTGTATAACCCTTGTCGAACACATTTCGTTTATACTTTGATATTCAGACCTTATCACCTATTTGAAATTTTGGTTTCTGTTTTAATGTTTCTATGTCACCATACAAATTGAAGTAAACAGTTCCTTCATTGCTCTTTTTACTGGCTTCAGTAGGTGTCATCTTTATGCTTGAATGTTTTGTGTTGTTGTACTGTTTTACTAGTTTGGGTAGCATATCGAGATACATTGTATTACCTTGAACAGTGAACTGTTTCCACATTTTGGATTTAATTGTTCTATTCCACCTTTCAACCACTGTTGATTTCTCTTCATTTTCAGTTGAGTACATATGTATCCTGTTTTTCTCCAGCAAGTCCTTCAAGTGTTTGTTATAGAACTCCTTTCCCTTATCAACCCATAAATATTCTGGTTTTCTGCCTTCCTTGAATATTGTTTTAAATGCTTCAGTGACAGATTCGCCTTTCTTATCCTTCAATGGTACAATCCAACCGTATTTACTGAAAACATCGATGACCATTAGAAGATATCGGTAACCCTTATTCCATTTGCTAAATTTTTGCATTTCAACAAGATCACTTGCCCATATTTCATCAATATGATTTGTGATTACACGCCGCCGAGTAAAGTTGCGTCTTATGGGTTTATGTAACTCATCTGCTAATTTTTCTTGCCAGTTTTCTTCACTCGACGGCTTTTTCCGTTTTTTGAAACTCCTAGACCTAGTTTCTGCTTTGTATTGATGACATTTCTTGCCAACCAATGTCCCCATTGTCTTTCATTATACGGTACGTTGTCTAAAGCTTGAGCCATTTTCCTATCTGCTTTATTTTTGCATTTCCTATCATCCTTGCAGAAGGAATAATCAACATCGTGTTGCATTGCTATTGCATCAGTTCTTCCAGTCGGTATATCGTATATTTCTAATATTTGACCAGTTTTTGGGTCATACTTCAGTTGATTTTCCAAATCATTATAAGGTCCTGTGTAGAGATGCCCAGGAAGTGTCCAACCTTTTTTCGGTTTTGATAGTTTTCCAATAGCTTTGTGAATATCAAGAGCACCACCGTCTAGATCTTTTCTATTTGTTGTGTATTTTTTATTTGGTCTTATTTTTGTTGACAATTGATTCAAAGCTTGTGATCCAACATTTTCAATTGCTGGATTAAGTTTATCCAAAGCATAATCAATAGCTTTTTTCTGTAACTTTGGATCTCGTAGCATTTCTGATGTGTAATATCTACCCATTTCAACTGCGTTTTTGCCAAGATAAGGTACTCCTTTGGTTAAAAATAATTCTGCTGCTGTATTACCTAAATCTGACATGATCCCTTTGCCTGCCATCTCTGACAGGCTATTTAGTTTCCCTGTTTTTTAACAAATTTGGTCTTTTCAATGCCGCATTCAGCACAAGTGCAAAAGAACATTAGTCTGCCATTTTTAGTTGTTTTGTAACCTGAAGGCTCAGTACATTCAGTCACTTTCTTTTGTTTGACACAATATGATTTCATAATATATATAAGTTAGATATTTCTAAAATAATGTTCGATAAATCTCTCATTTTTCATTGTATCATTTATGTCGAACACTTGTAATAAATCATAATACGAATTACCCTTATTCATTTCATTTAGAAAGTATAAACAGAAATACCCACAAGTTGTTGTTTGTATGTTTTGTATCTGATTGTTTTGATGTAACAAAGTCAGATTTTTCTTTTTGGCATGATTTACCATTTCTTGAAAAGGTGGCATACCAAACGAATCAAAATAATTTATCAGATTGTCTTTGACATATGTTGCAACCCAGTGACTTCCATTCATATATGCAGGTTCGAGATTGTAGATGAATAACGCCTGTTTATGGTTATGTGGAACATTTTCATCTCTTGACAGTATGTCATTGATCGGTATTTTCAAATATTTACACCATTTTATTAGATCATGATTACTCAAAGGGGTGTTTTTGTGAAATTTTTGTTTTACAATATTGCTCCTAGTAATGGTATGCCATTGAATGGACTGTTTTTTCCCAATAGTAACCCTTTTCCCGCCTTTTTTTTGGTTGAAGGTCTTTTTTTTTTTTACCATCACCAGTCACATATGGTGGATAACTATAAAATGGAGGGGGTATTTTTGGCATTCCAATTCTGGGTGCTCCATTACCTTTTCTTGGCCATGAAGGAGGTAAACCAATCTGTGGAGCTCCTTTTCCAGCGATCTTTTTCACAAGATCCAAAGCTAAAGGAATTCCAATGCTAGCTAACAGAGTTCCGAGAAATCCACCTGATTGTGTTTTAGTAGGTGTTGTTTTAACTCCAGATCCTGTTTGAGCTGCTTTAACAATATCTCTTTGTTGTTTTGTCGTGAACATGTTCAGATATGGCATCAGTTGATTGATTGCATTGAAAGGTATCATCATAGGCAATGGCATATCACCACCTTTTTGACCCTTTCCAGTTATGGCTTTCAAAGCCTGTCCAACTCCTTCTGATGCTAAACCGGACAAAGCCGACAAGCCTAGGGTTTTACCAATTGTTGGTAATGCTCTCATACCAAATGACAATACGGTACTCAAAAGACTTCCACCAATTTGGTTTCTTATATTGGTCTTGGCAAGTTTTATATCCATACCTTTATCCAATTTGCGATTTTTTTCAACATAAAGAGTGTCATTTCCATGAAGAGAATCATTCTTTAGTCTCAGAACGATTGTTTCTCTTTTATGGTAAGCATTACTCAGATTCTTTTTTGATTGTCTGAAAGTCTGACTTTGATTTCGTAAAGTTCAGTCATATAATATATGTTATATAATTTCAGTTACAAAACATATATGATTAATAAATATCCAGTTAGAGTCATTGAGTCATAAACTTTTGGTGTTATCGACTTCTTTACACTATAACCAGTTCATTTCCGATTTTGTCAATGACGACTGTTTCTTCATATAAAACGACAGCATGTACACTGAAAGGACTGTCGCCAGCACTATTAGCATTGACTTTATACCTAAAAATCAACTGTTTGGGATCTCTTGTTACTTTCTCTGCCTGATATGATAGATCGAAATAGATCAGTGAGTATAAACTATTATAATTAGCTAGATTCAACTGGGTTCCGGTGTTGTAATCATTTTTTCTCATTGCATAAGACAATAAATCGTTGAAGATTCTTACTTTACTTTCAGAATCGTATTCAGCTTCTGGGTAGAATACTCCATTCCCGTATTCCAATCTGTATGTTGTCAAATGACTACCATTCCCACGATCGGCATTTATATTAAATGTATCAAATTCATATGGATTTGCCGCCGAATTCCTTGTTTTAGCTCGTTGTAGGTATAGAAATCTGGAAGAATCCACTACCATGCCTCGGGCTTGACATTTGATACATTTCTCTGAGATACGTCCATTTATCCTGTTTTAAAAAAGAACCAATGAACTTATCATACAGACTGTCCTTTGGAGTCAATTTGGGGACCCAAAGTAAAAATCTGTTAATGACAACCCTTTCATCATCAACTGCGTCAAGTTTTTGAAGTAGTTCTCTATCATCCGGTAGCTTCAAAGTAAATTCAAGCTGCATTGGTACCAGCATCTTACCCTCCAACTCTTCGAAAAAACTGTAACGATTGAGAGGTATGATTCTATTGACATCAGAATTCCCGGTTGTTAAAAGACGTCTAGCCTCAAATCCTGTATTTTGATTAGCATTAGCTATAAGATTATTTGTATCTAAATACCAAAGACTATTCTTGGCTACTGAGCAACTAAAATCGTCACTATATTCGAGGAGGTTTTTGACAAAAACGACCTTGTGTAAATTATCAGTGTCATACACAATTTTACCAGCGCTTTTAATCATCATATGAGAAATGAGTGAATGAGCGCCATTAATAACTGTTATACGATCTGCACCATAGGCTGTACCATCAGCCAATTTTTGTACCTGGAACTGGACCTCGAAATAAGCATTGTACCAATCGTAAAAACTCGATCGATCATTGATTGTAAATGTATATCCATTTTTATCTTGAGGTTGACCATTGGCTGGGGCTCTAATTACATCATCAAGTTGGAAACGCACTAACTCATTTCTTTGTAAAAATTCACTTGTTCTAAAAGCCATTTATACTATTATATTATATAATTTTGCTATCATGTTATTTATTTGAAGACTCTACGCCTTCTTCCAGATCCTGATATCAATCTATTGAGGATCATATCAGTACTTTCATATTGCTGTTGCTGTTTAATGGGCGAGGATGGAACAATTGCTTTTTGTCCTTTTCTCAAATTTGCCAATTTTTTCATTATTAGGTCTCCTGACTTTTCTGCCACCGCCTTACCCAGACGATCACCCGCATGGGAAACCCCTGATTCTAATGCCTTCTTTGCTATTGGCTTAGCAAATTTCTTGAAAACAGATGATGCCACACTCTTTAACGGTTTAAAATATTATCAACGATAAGTCCAGACCCTTTGTGTTGATATACAAATCTACCAAGTTTTGGATGATAAAACCTCTTGAATTCATACGGTTTCATTCATACTTTTATGTTATATTATTCTATGCTTTTTAAAATTAGTGAAAAAGCTGTATCCGCTCCATTTAGATTCAGTAATCTTCTTTTTCCATCTGTTACCCACATTCTGATTGATGAAATTGTAGTTTTATTAACTGGATTAAATGTAACTCGTCGTGGCTCGAGGGTGAAGGAGTAACTTGGATTTAGTACACTGGTTGAGAATGAATAAATGATGTCTGTTTCTTTGCCGTCTACAAGCGATTTGTTAATTAAATCACAATGAATATTGAGTATGTCTGTGTCTTGACTGAGATTTGGTAATCTTGGTCCAATATTCGTTCCACTTGCCAATATCTTTTTGTCAAAACCTATTAGGTCATTAAAATTACTTGCTCTTAAATCAAGTTGGTAATTTTCAGCTAATGCAACCGTGACCCTAAATGTTGTATCATCGAATTCAAGAGTTATCGGATACGTTTTACCAGTTTTTGTTAGATTTTTTATGTATTTGTTGAAATCTGTATAATTCCACACACCGGCTGGAAGTGTAATGTTTTTAAAAGTTAAACCATTATCTGAGCTATATTTAATTAATTGATTTTTGTATCCAGCATTAACATTGAACCAAGTGAATGACATGTTAATGACTCTGTTTAGACCAATAACATATTGCTTATTATTTTCCAGAATTATAGGTCTGGTAAAATTTGTTGTAAAATCTTCTGGTTTATTATCGAATTGATTTTTTACAGAATATGATGACAATACTATCTCACGTTGCATTATATAATAAAGCTACATTAAATTTTGAAATATTGTTTGTATAATTTATCATATTGTGATCTGTTGATTTTTTGATATCTTTAAAAGCATATCCAATATAGAAACACCCATATTTCGCATGTTGATGCTGGTATTACCTGCTGATATCTCACCAACAATTAAATCTAATTTTTCTATGAGTTCTTTCGGTTTGTTGAAAAATATAACATTACCACCTTTCTGTTTTTTCATACCAGAACCTTTCATTGTTTCGATTTTATTTTCATAATGATTTATGTATTCATTTAAAGTAGCTCTTGCGTTGTCTATTCTTTTGTATTCCTGTTGTTTTATAGCTTCAGAAATTAAACCACTGTTGAATTGTTTACTTATAGAAGACTTATAACCTTTTAATTGATTTCTTTTTGCTTTAGCTGCATTGACAATCTTATTGAGATATTTTTTTGTTTTTTCGTTGAGTCATTTCTTGTTGATTTATTACCTTTTCAATAGAATCATAATTTTGAAGACCAAGATCACCTAATATCTCGTTATCCATATCTTCATCATCTAATCCATAATCTATCTCCTCGTCTTCATCATATTCTGGTGGTAATTCTGGTTCTTCAGGAAAGTACTTAGGATCAACATAAATCCCTTTTTTTCCTTCCAGAAGATCTTGTAAAGATTCTTCATATGTTGGCGGTTTTGGCACCAGTTGTTTTTCTTGCTGTGGCAAAACAGGTTGTTCAAATAGATCATCTAAACCCATGTCCTCAACTTCATCCTCTATATCAACGCCGTAATCCGGAACTTCTCCTTTCTTCAGTGGTCGTTTTTTCCTTGGCAACCTTAAAACCTGATTACTATCAATAACATCATCTAATTTACTTGTAATTGGTTTGAATACTTTTGAAAATCCCTGTTGACTGGTCTGCTGACCAATATTATGTTTTGTAATTGCATTATGGACATAATTGATCTTATCCCCTAATTCAGATTTACTCTTTGCGAGTTCTTTCCACCTAAGTAAACTCATTTTTGTTATATCATTACGTTACATAAAATGGAAATTCATATATAAAAAATAACGTTTTACACTGTGTTGTACACCATGTTGAACACCGTGTTGAACACCATGCTATAGAAATAATATACCCATATAATATAAATGAAAATACCGAATTATGATACTGACGATAAAGTCACATCCAATTTTAAACAATTATATGATTTTATGCCTGATCGATGCTTCCGAATGCTCATTTGCGGACCTTCTGGTTCGGGAAAAACAAATACACTGATGCACATGATTTACAATCTGTTGTACTTTGATAAAATACACCTTTATGCAAAAAACTTAGATCAGTCAAAGTATCAGAATCTCATGGATGAGTTCGAACCAATAAGTGATGAAGCTGGTTATGATGTTATTGAAGCAAGCAATGATGAAATCATTCCTGTAAACGATCTTGATAGTGAAAATCAGAAATTGGTAATATTTGACGATTTTGTATGTGATAGAAACCAAAAGCCATTAGTTGACTATTTTATTCAGGGAAGACATAAAAATTGCAGTGTTATTTATCTCAGTCAATCATATTATAAAACTCCAAAAGATGTCAGATTGAACTGCTCACATTTTGCTATTTATGAATTTCCAAGCAACAACGAAAAATCGCTTATTTGCAGAGAAAACAATGTATCAAAACAATTATACGAAAAAGCAACTGGTGACCCTTACAGCTTCATGTGTATTGACAAAACAAAGAAACAAGTAAAGAAGAATTTCGATGAAGAAATATAAATCAATTATATAACTCAATTATATATGAGTTACTCAAATGGTAAATTGCCTGAAGAAACAATATCGCATGGCAAAATTATTGAAATAGTAAGAGGATTACCTGGTGTTGGTTTCAAACTAACAGATGACGGTGATTATGATATGCAGAATAAAAAACTGAGAAATGTAAATTCACCACAAGCGAATACCGACGCAAGCACTAAGAGTTATGTTGATTCAGAGGTTAATAAGACATTGAAACTAGACGGTAGTAGTTTAATGCTTGGAGTCCTCAATATGAATAACAGACGTGTCGAAAATATAGCCCCTGCTCGGCATGGGTTTAGCGATGCTGTGAGCAGTTGACATCTACACAACTTTTATCTCGATTTAAATACTAAGACTGGGAATATAGAAGCCCAAAATCCAATCGATATGCAAGATCAAAGAATCACTGTTTTAGCTGAACCATTACATCATAAAGATGCTGCAACAAAATTTTACGTCGACAGTTATGTGTCTCAAAAAAGTGATAAATCAGAACTTGTCAATTATTTGAAAAGAGACGGTTCAGTATCTGTAACTGGAGATTTAAACATTGGAGATAATAAAATAACGCAAGTTGGAAACGGTTCAAATTCGACTGATATTGTTAATAAAGGATACATTGATACTGCATTAGCTGCCAAACCAAATTTTAATCAGGTTGTACTCCGTGATGGTTTGCAGGACATGACTGGAAATTTAAATATGTCACAGAAAAAGATTGTCAATCTTGCTGATCCGACAGGTATAAATGATGCCACTGGAAAAGGTTACGTTGATCGATTATTTTTAGATTCAAATGACTGGAAATTTGAATATGAATAATTCACAAATAAAAAATGTAAAAAACGCCACACATAATCAAGATGCTATAACTTTAAAGCAAGTAAATGATGCGATTGCTACTACAAGTACCAATAATAATAAATATACAGACCAAAAAATAGCAGAGAGTCATATAAGCACACACGAAAACAGAAAAAAATGTGTTAAAGTATTCAATGGATGATGGGGAATTTACAGAAGATTATGGAATACAGGATGTTAATTTAATCACCTTTAATGACTCACCTCATAAAACCAACAAAAAGGCATTCTCTTTGAAGGTTCAAAAAACAAGTGATGGATCTAATCTGTTCAAAGGAAGGTTTGATTTTAATTTGTTCAAGATGATACGTGACGATTTTAGTGACAATTACACTGTATGCATAGAAACGTATTTCGAAAAAAACGGTAGATATGACACAGAGTTCAACAGATTCAACATACAATTTGAAAGACTGAACATTAACATCGACAATTACAACACAATAAGAATAAATTCCGATTACAAATATTTTCGCAGTATATTGAATTTGAGTCCTGATGGTACTTCTAAACAAATCCAAAGAAGGTTGTATGTAACTGTTCAATCTGCTTATGACAACCTTAGTCCGACTTTATTGCCAATATATGTTTTAATTTATGGCATAAAAGGCGAAGCAAAAAACAATCTTGACATGACAATATATGATTACGAAAAAGCTTATGAAGTTGCAAACAATAAACTTCAATTACACATACCCATTAACATGAACAACAATGGAATTATGGGTCTACCGAGATCTCCGATAGATGACAACGGTCCTTTAACCAGAACATACATGAGACTAATTTCTTTACCATGTTTTCTTGTAGGTACAACCGAAATCGGAACTAATAATTGTCATTTTTCATATGAAATGCAGTTGGATGGTACAACCACTAATACCAGATTGTCGTCTATTATTGGAGGAAGAAACATTAAAATTTTGCAAGTTGTGATCTGGACAAACAAACGTTTGAATGGTGTTTACAAAGTAATCATAAACAGCAACTTTTATTCAGGTACTGCTACAAATCTTCCAGCATTGGTTTACAACATTAGTTACTCTTTCTACGGTATCAACAGAATATATATTGAAACCGCTACTAACGAAAGAAAAAGGTTTTTTTACACCATATATTACAGACCCTATAATTTCTAAAAAATATCTAATCGAAATATATATGGCATTGTATGTTAAAGATGAACACGGAGACTTTGTTCTAGACGACAACGGTAATAAAATCGAATATACTGTCGAATATACCAATATTGATGTAGTTACGACTGACACAGTCGATTTTTCTGTGAATTCTGATGGTCATGCAGAAACCGGCAAAAATCTCATCGTAAAGCCTGCTACGGCAGATAACCATGTTGTTGTGAAATCACAGGTGAGTGATATAGTGAGAGATTCATTTTTGGATCTATGGGTATCAGAATGTCTTAGAATGTACTCAAGTTGCACTTATCAAATAGACAGATCTAACAGCCAAAATGTCAAGATGGATTCCAGTAGAAAGGTGGAAACATTATTCGACAAAAGCAATGAAGAAAGTGATGCAACACAAACCGATTTCAGCAAAACGACCCACATTATGCACAAAAGCTGAAAAACATAATGGCAGATATTTCTTGAAATTTGGTGGAACGCAAAAAATGATCAGTCAAGTTAATATAAATAACGATGCTGTTAATGTATTCATTGTTTATCGATTAACTTCTAGGAGCTCACCTAATAGTTTTTGGAATAACGGCTTGTTTGGTCACGATGATTTAGGATATGATAAATTTGTTGCTTATAGCGGATCAAATCTTGTGGTATCTGGGGCTAATAATACAAATAAGTGTGTTTATATTGGTCCTGCTGCCAGTTTGCAAAGTTTCTTGAAACTGGGAGATTACAGTGAGAATGATCTCGGCGAACTTAACAAATGGCACTGTTTATCTGTCCACTGGGATAATAAATCATCTGTGAAAACTAAAAAATCAAAAATATACTGGAATAAAATACATATTGGTGATTTTACAGCTGGCAATCGAGTGGGAGCAATAACAACCGTTTTCGGAGGTCTGGATGCAAACACAGATATAGCACCTCTTAATGGTAACATCGCCTTTTTCTGTGTTTATCTGGATTTCATTCTAGACGAAAAAACAATACTTGACCATCATACCGTCTTGATGCAAAGATACAAAATAACGTAATATATATATGTATATCAATTTATTGCTTGAATATGTGACATACAATTTTGAAAAAACAAAGGAAAAACATCCAAACATTGACGATAAAATATTAAAATCAGCACTTGTTTATAGATACCTGCATTTTTATCATCTCGAAAGAGATATATCTATAAATAAAATTCTTGAACTCGATAATGGTGAAATAGGTCTTCTTGGACCAGGTAGTGGCTGTCTAACATGGTTACTTGAAAAGATCTTCGGTTGGATTAATATATTAAATTCACATAGTGTATTACATGATGCTTCCGGGAGGTTTTATGACCACCATAAGCTCGGTAGAGGTTACACTTATGC
>NW_027179737.1:665000-672500 GCF_036669935.1 Montipora foliosa
CGCGACACGTGATCTAAATTGTATACAAAAGTCATAGCAAAAAAAAGGCAAACCTAATACATGAAGAGTAGAACTGGAATGTTCTGCACCAGCCTCGTTTTCTGCTATACACTTGTACCATCCCTCCATACTCTTTGCCGTCTTTGGTAAATGAAGAAGTAACTGGTTCCAAGTCTTTTTAATGACAGACTCCATAGGAAGCTCGCCATTTGCAAATTTCCACGATATGTTTGGATGTGGTACACCACTCGCCATGCAGCTAATGTTGGTTGGATTTCCCTCAACAACAGTCTGTTTTTTTGGGAACACGGACACTACAGGAGCGACTGATTAAAATGAGAATGTATGGGAAATTACTTTACAAGAGCAGAATGTATACAATGGATTTTATTTAACATTATATTGACTATTGCAAAATGTAACATATTCCAAGCACTACTAAACAACTATTAATGTTCCCAAACCATGACAACAAGTGTAACAGACAGCAGTTTGTGGTGTAATGGTGTAGGTGATGACTCACAGCACTCCGTTCGCAGGTCATGACAAGGCCGCGATCGCGATCCTATCCACGGGGTTAAAAACCCCCAAGGTCATGACAAGTTGGCAATACGAGGTTACAATCTCCAATCCCTCATGTGAGAGGTCCTTACCTATCTAGGGTTGCGCCCTCTGGTTTCTACGGTAATGGTGCATCATCAGAAGGCACACAACCCTAGTACAGTGAGTCTATGGGGAAAAGGGGGACCCACATAGGAACAATTCATCCCCACCCGTATTTTATTCACAATTATTGATTAGATCATTATTTCACAAGCGAAAAAGGGGATCTAACTCTTCATATTAGAAAAGGGTGTTATTGACATGGAAACATTGCATGAGTCCGTGTTAAAATACATATAGCTCATTCACTGTAAGAAATCTACAGATAGTGTACAACTAGCTAATTCCCCATGACATGTCCTGGGACATGCTATTGAGGCACCAGGTATAAAAAGAGGGAGGGAATAGAGGGAATTTGAGTGAAGATGCCTCTGATTTTAAGTGTTTTCGCAATGAAGACAGAACTGGAATGACAGTAGCAAAGGTGGGGACAGGGATTTGGCTACTTTCCTCAAACTCAATTGTGAATTTGATGCTATTATGACAATTATTTAAAAACTGTGAAAATTGGTTGGCCACTGGCCAGATTATCTATAAAGCTAGTTGCTGGGATTGTGATGAGTTGAACAACGTCTATCAGCGAATTATGAAAAATCTATCTGTTGAAATTCTATGCTAACAGCTGTTTAAGGTACCTTATTTCTATTATTTTAAGCTGTAAAGAAAATTAATGAGAGAATTTTGCATAATGCATAAGTTGCCAGTAATCGGATCTCTGTTTTATTCGCAAAGGGTTCTGGGATCGCCAGGGGAAAAACATTGCAAGGAGCTGTAAGAAAATGTATAGCGGAAACTTATTTCGACGTCCAAAGAACCGATTATCGACAGAGATCACCGGTTCTTTCGACCCTGTTTTATCAGAAATCGATTTGGGCAATGTTGACGCGTGGCAAATGTAAGTTTTTCTTTGAATATCCGTGAAATAGAAAATAACATTTACTGATTAACTTCCTTGCTTGCATAAGGTTTATTTTGAAATGTTGACATCGCGTTATGGTCTCGAAATATAACAAAATTTGGTATAAGTCTGAAGTAAGTAACTCAATAAGGCCATTAAGTTGTATTCTTGTGTGTATAGGGTGTTTTCTGATTAGTTACGTCTTGCGAAAACGAATTATGGCTTCTAGAAAATCTACGACCTTAAAACAGGGAAGTCATTTCACAATAAAGCTTATAACATTACGCTAGCAAGGAAGTTAATCAGTAAACTATATGTCATATTTCAAGGTAATTCAAACAAAAACTTACACTTGACACGTATCAACATTGCCCAGATCGATTTCTGAATAAAATGTGGGTACCTTCGATTTTTATCACAACCCCACACAGCACAATGATTGCCACTAGGAGTATTTGCAATATTATTTGAATTGCTGAGTTTAGAAATAGACCAAAAGCCAGCCCGCTTTACATACGTGAATGCAACTGAAAAGGCTTCTTTGAGTTATTTCCTCCAGATTTATGCCCTATTTTTAAATATTTGAAGACCATTTCACAATAAAGCTTATAACATTACGCTAGCAAGGAAGTGAATCGTGAATTCATTCAAGAATATTCACATTCGTTCAAGAATTTCTGCGCATCCAAATTCAGTGTCCTCAAAGTTTGCACATTTCCCGGAATAACACGATATCTGAATAAACCAACTACATAGCAACTCTCAATATCCTACCAGTTATTTGATCGTTGCTGACAATTGCTTTTAATAGGAGGTTTTTTCGTGACGTCATCACCGCCATGTTGGTGGACGAAAACAAAAGATCTCTCATTAGTTTCTTTTGTTCGTCCACCAGAAGTCGTACATTTCACTATCGTTATTGGTGTCTCTAGAGGTTGGTTGAAAACGTCCTATTGATGAATATACTTGTTTTTTTTTTTGTTTTTTTTTGATTCCGTAAATCTCAACTCCGCTACTGTCTTGCCCTCAGACCAACCAAGGGCATGGAATAATAATACCAACTCTATTCATTTAATTCAATGAAAGGGGAGGATTATCCCTATCGAGGGTATCCGCCCGCAGCTGGATGTAATTGACCGGAGTACCCGGAGAAAAACAGTCGGAGTCAGATTGAGATCGACTGAAACCCAGCTCACATACGACCTGAGGCCAAGTTTGGACCCGGGTCACAGAGGTGGGAGGTGCGGTTGATAACCGCTAAACCACCCTGACTCCACCTCAAATGTCTTGTTACGGTTTTTATTGAAAGGAAATACAATTTAAGGCTTTAATGGAAGATGACACCTGAAGGCGTTTACAGAAGATTCGTAGTATTAATCATATAAATTCACCTTAAAACTCTTTCCTTCCACAGAACATCGCGCGTAAAATGGCTATCACAAAATAACATGTTTTTTTCTCAAAAATGATTTAAAGTTAGGGGGAAAGCAATACATCATTTTAAAGCTAAGAAACTAAGCTTTCCAAAAATTTATAACTCATTTACAGGGAACTTAAACATTTTATCAAAAAGAACGTTGAAAGAAAAAAAAACAACACTAAGATCAGTTTTCCACACATATTTGCTCATTTTAACGTTAATTACGAATTTTTGAATGCAAAATAAAAATCTTCCCCATTTATCAGCTTTCTTGGACCAAAATTTGACGGAAAACGGACAGAGCACGAATAGAGCGGTAAAGTGCACGTGATGACGTCACAAAAGCTACATTTATGAAATTATGGGATTTAAGGTGCTTAGACACGAGGGGTCATGTTGCAGCGACAAAAATCTTGTGTAGTTCACACTAAGGCGACAAGTAGCAGGGACGTGTAGCGGGGACATGTACTGACAAAATCACAACATACACCTTATTCCAAAATGGCCGCTGATTTATTCGGTTACAAATTGGCCCTTGTTGCCTCGTTCAAGATAAAATATTCTTTTGAATTTTAAGCTTAAGAACGAGGCATCAAGGGCTTATTTGAATAAAAACAAAAGAATATTTAAATGGCGGCTATTTTGGAATAAGGTGTATGTGCACACACATGAAAATGTTGCGGGTACGTGCCCAGGGATATGTTGCAGTGACATATCCCCTCGTGTGACCTGATACTTTTGTAATTGTGTAACATAATTTTGGGATGATTTTGTACCCGCGATGTGTCCCACGAAGTTCAACAAGCTGACCAGTGTCATTTTTTAGGAACTACCACACCCTTGTTCTATTAAAACGGATAAATTAGTCACGAAGTGATTACAATAACGCGACTTTATATTTTGACATGAAGTTCTCGTTGCCGTCGCCGTAGTCGTTGCATAAGTTCTCTAATGAACACTAGGAATACCGGAAAGGATCCTAAAAATGCACAGAGTCCTCAAAGTGCTCTTTCCTGCTATTATTATTATTATTATTATTATTATTATTATTATTATTATTATTATTATTATTATTATTATTATTATTAAGTCTAGATCTTGTGATAAAATTGATTAAAAAGACAAACGCAACTAGTTTCATTTTGACAACGTTTCGACATCGTCCGATGTCATCGTCAGGCAATGAATTTTAATCGGATGAAGCATAAATTATAATACAAGAACAATAGATCAATAAAACAATATATAAAATAAAATACAAAAATTTGGTTTATCAACGGAGTTGATAATGTAAATTGACCACCGTACAGAGATTCTAAAAGCTGACGTTTCGAGCGTTAGCCCTTCGTCAGAGCGAATCCGCTCTGACGAAGGGCTAACGCTCGAAACGTCAGCTTTTAGAATCTCTGTACGGTGGTCAATTTACATTATCAACTCCGTTGATAAACCAAATTTTTGTATACTACTTCCCCACCGACGCAGCACCACAGTTTCTTTAGAAACTACCCCTTCATTCATTAATATATAAAATAGTACGCTAACAATAAATGTGAATTCTAAGTAAATAGTTTTGCCCTCACAAAGTCTGACTGCACATTAAGTGATGGTTTCAATTCTTGATGTAGAAAATCTCATGAATTAAGCAGTGTGATGCGAGCTATGTTGGCTACCCAGCTCACTTGCATCAAAAAATTGAGGAACACAGATTCTCAGCTATCGGGAGGCATCGCCTAGCAGATCATGGCCTAACAACAGCAACCCCAGCGGCGAGTTTTAGTGTCATAAAGAAATGCGCATCGAAATTTGACTGATTTGATTTTAATCCACTGGTATTGATACCACATGGGTGAACATTGGCAATTTTGGCGAATTTGACAAATTCGGCAATTTTGGCGATATTCTGTCAATTTCGTCAAATTAGTTCATCCATTGCTATTGACTCCAAATGGGTGAATTGTGGTGATATTGGCGATTTTGGCGAATTTGACAAATTCGGCAATTTTGGCGATATTCTGCCAATTTCGTCAAATTAGTTCATCTATTGACTCCAAATGGGTGAATTGTGGCGATATTGGCGATTTTGGCGAATTTGACAAATTCGGCAATTTTGGCGATATTCTGTCAATTTCGTCAAATTAGTTCATCCATTGCTATTGACTCCAAATGGGTGAATTGTGGTGATATTGGCGATTTTGGCGAATTTGACAAATTCGGCAATTTTGGCGATATTCTGCCAATTTCGTCAAATTAGTTCATCTATTGACTCCAAATGGGTGAATTGTGGCGATATTGGCGATTTTGGCGAATTTGACAAATTCGGCAATTTTGGCGATATTCTGCCAATTTCGTCAAATTAGTTCATTCATTGCTATTGATACCTCATGGGTGAACATTGGCGATTTTGGCGATTTTGGCGAATTTGACAAACTCGGCAATTTCGGCGTTATTTTGCCAATTTCGTCAAATTAGTTCATCCATTGGTTTTGACACCACATGGGTGAACTTTGGTGATTTTAGCGAATTTGAGAAATTCGACAATTTTTTGCGACATTTTGGCAGTCCAATTCGTTCATCCATTGGTATTTACACCATTTGGGTGAACATTGACAAAATCGGTAATTATCCCGATATTTCAAAAGAGTACGCGCTCGTTTCAGTGATTAGACCGTGCACTATTGTAAAATTTTAGTTTTTATTTTACGGTTCCGTTCACAAGATTCTCTTGCCCTTGAACAATTATCATTCAAGGACTACGGGAATGCGGACCGCGGTGGCACTTCATTATACTGCTTGCCCTTTGACAATTTCATTCATCAGCGTCACAAATTCTTGATGATTTTGGGGCTCATTTGTCGAAATTCAAGCACGCCTCCAACAGACCTGCTTACTTTCACTCAGTCATTTTCCGGTGCGACTGTTAAATGACATGAAGATTTGAAAAGGCTTTTCCGCTTTGTTTTCCCTCTCATCTAACACACTGGCGGCTCCCCCTTCTCAACTTTACATCCGCTTTAAACGCGGAGTGAAAAAAAAAAAAAAGTGAATAACTTACAAGAGAAGAAAGAGGCTATCTGTGAAATGAACAGACACACTAGCCGATATAATCTAGATATTGATAATCAGCAATTTAATTGTTGAAGCAGTGTTGCGGAACGTACACTTACACTCCAGGATTCAAAGATCTAGAAATGTGTGAAAACTAAGTTGCGTTTTTTTACTATTTCGTCATGGAATATACATTTTTTGCTGTCCCTTTGCAATGATAAGGTTAACTGTAGAATACCCTGTCACTCGAATAAACTTCTGCGTAGCTGGCTACGCGGTACGCCGAAACTAATAAATTCAAGTTGAAGTATGAAATGTATTCAAAACAGTATTTCTCGTTCTTAAGAGTGAATCTCCCTAACAACTGGGTGACATGTGGCACAACGTCAAAAAATTGACCCCGATCATTTTTTGTCCAGAGATAGCCTATGGTGTCCTAAGAAACGTGATATAACTTTTAAGTTCTGGAAATTTTCTAATTTCGAGAAAAGCTCGAGAAACTCCAGGCGGCTCCTGAAATGGAAAAAATCACCAAAATGACGCCTCAATCAAGGGCCATAGAATCAAAACTCTCGTGAAGAAGCAAAAGAAAATGCACATTTCTTTGTTTTGTAATTTGATTAGGGAGATAAAAAGCTGATGATTAAGGCCAGATAGAAACAGATAGCTATCGATTTAAAATTACTTGTGAGAACTCAAACATTTGCCGAAATTTCGGACTTGGAAAATCCCAAATTGCGACCCGTTTTCAAACAATCATAAACATAGGCGGTAAAATTCAGAATTGGCTGAAACTTCGAATTTCACGACTTAAAGGCATGTATTCAATGATAGCAAAAAATATATTTTGGTAAAACTTATTTCCTTGGGGAGCAGCCCGATACAAGTTCGCTGAAATCAGTCAATGTTCAATTAGCCAATGCAATCAAGGCTCTGGCAGCTGTGAAACACAAGTGAGGGAAACCTTGTGAAAATTTGGTAATTCTTGTTACTGCTGTTCGAATTCTCTCGCCAACGCGTGCACTTGCATTACCAGTTGTGTAGCCGCCAAGGGAAGTTCGTGGCCAGGGTGATTAATGCAAAGGAAACTAGCCAATCAAGAGACCAAAATCAGCGGCAGACAGCAAGTAACCTAGTGCGTTTTACGTCTCAATTAGATTCGTTAACTAAAGAAAACCAAAGAGCACACCCTCTCACTGACATTTACGACGCGTTATCAACAAAACATCCACTCCATTCTTATTTGTTCGCTAATCTAATTACCTGGCCCTGGTTGTTCGAAGGGTGGATAGCGCTATCCACTGGATAAATCGCTACCTACTGGATAACTCAATTGATTTTGCTAGTGTTTATCCGCTGGATAGTGGTTTATCCGGTGGATAGCGTTATCCACCTTTTGAACAACCGAGGCCTGGTAGGGAACCAATAAGAAAGAAAGTGTTCGGCCAACAGAAACGCGAGTTAAGCTGAAACA
>NW_027179737.1:685000-687500 GCF_036669935.1 Montipora foliosa
AACACTAGAAATACCAGAATGGATCCTAAAAATGCGCAGAGTCCCTAAAGTTCTCTTTCCTGCTAGATATATAGTTGATTAATATATTTTGATTAGTCTTGATCTTTATATCAATGCTTTGTTTCTTAATTGAGGAAATCTTAACTGGCTTAACTTTCGAATTATTTAGCTGACCAACTGCCACTCCTATAAACGTGCTTCTTGTTATTATTATTATTATTATTATTATTATTATTATACTTTTTCTTTTGTCATTTGCTTTCTTCTTAACACTAATGCATTTAGTTCCCTATAAGCGAAGATCAAAAAAACGAATACTCTTTGCTTGTCCCTCCAAAAGTTTGCATAAGCATTTTTTTCCAGTTTCTCTTGGGACCATTGTAAATCCGAAGAGAAAATAAAAACAGTTCTTACGCAAAACTTTTAGAGGGAAAAACAAAGAGCATTTTGGTAGTTTTGATAGTGGCTAATTCGTGTTACCAAAACTATTTTGAAACTGCATGTGGAAGTATGATTTCTGTCTTCTTACTTGGACATTTGTTCTCATTGCACAGTCTCGTTCTTGTAAATCTATACCCATCATTGCACCAAGAACTTTCACTTTGTCCACCTCCACAAGGCTTGGAGCATTTCCATTCCAAACATGTACGCCCTACACGGCAAGGAAAAAACAAGCCGGTAGTTAATGAAGCTCTCTCATGCTCGTGGGCTATCTCACGCTATCTCGAGTGAGTCAAGAGAAAAATATAGTAACATCATCAAGAACTAAGGCTCGTTGTGGATAGATAGAATTAAAGAGATAACTACGAAAAAGTCTGAGCTTTTATTACACATAACAATTCAAATGTTATATCGACTAGACAGGTCTTTCAAAATTTACAGTCACGAACTCCTCCGTCATCAAGGACATCGATTTGGTTGAAATTTATTGATGAACAGTTTTTTGTCAGTTATATTAGAATAGTGAAGTGTCAGCGACCATCAGTTTTGTATTTGGTTTTGTAAGCACGCAACTGTGGACAATAATCCTGCCTGTGTACGTTGGATAAACTTGCTTGATCTGATCGGCGTACCAAGCTGAATAAATAAATATTTTTATTTAGTATTTTTATTTCGTTCAGTTTTATATTTCGGTTGGCCAAACTAGCAGTTTTCAGGTGCAATGAGAGTTACAAAATATAATACAGTAATAAATAATAATAATATCTGGGTCGTAGTATAAAAAAGCATGTATCCTGCACCCTATGCCGGAGTTGGGCAAGAACTACCCATTAGGACTGGGACTTATTCCCAAGACTCACCAAATTCCCATAACAAGGGAAACACGCGGTCGAGCCGTAGAGTGAACCCCAGTAAGCAAGTCCGAAATACTCAATCGTCAATTGAGCAAAAGTTCAGGAAACTCAAAGAGGAAGGATATACAGAATTGTAAGTACAATTTCAATTAGTTAGAGTCCATTACTTCCTAGTACTTATTTTTTTATCATTTCGCCCCAGTTTCACTTTTCAGAGAAGTACAAAAAAAAAATACTTAGAATTCCCTACGATGAGAGCTTAAAAACGAACCATTCCAAGCACAAAACAGCATGTCAAACTGCACCACAACTATAAACAAAGTGTGATGATAGGTTGCGTGACATTGTAACGCTAGCGTGTGAATTGACAAGAGCAGCGTTCACCAACAATGGTGCAAAAAGGACATTGGTTAGAGTATTCCTTTGCATCGTGCAAAATTGACATGTTTCTGCTTGATGGATTAAGGATCAAAGTCAAGGTGGACAATAGCCTGTTCCAGGCTCCCAGATAGTCGTGAAAGAGAAAAAATGCGTACGAAAAAGGAGTGGGCGCTTGGGTCGAACAAGCAGTTGTTTTCGTTTTCTCGACTATCTGGGAGCCTGGAACAGGCTAGGTGAACAAAGACAGTGATGCCTTTGTTCTCATTGGTTGCTTCCACAGTGAGTGAGCCTGAAGCGAACGAACGAGGCAGCTGTCAAATCGGGAGAAGAACATATTTTTCTTCGAAACATAAGGGATTGTGGTCAAAGGTGAAAGGAATTGTGGTTATGCACGAATGGAAGAATTAAGATGCGTGGAATGATCGAGGCAAGAGGCAGCTCTGTTTTTCATTTCGCTTCTGGTGTCCTCAAACACTGCGCGCAACAAACAAAATTAAATTTGAAATTGTTTAATGAAAAAGGCCAAGAACTTGAAATGTTGTAGGAAACAAATTTTTTAACCACCTCTCCAATTCTCAGGTCTGTGCTGTACATTGTTTCTGAGTTATTTCCAGAAGCTTTTCACGCCATTTTATAGAATTTTGTTTGTTGACACCATGTGGTACACTGATATGCCGGCCGGTAATCAATGAAAACAACTGTGGTTCATTTTGTGATGAAAGAGCTTACTTTTTGGTTTATGAAATAAAATACGTGTGTATGAACATATCTCCTAGCGTACTTGAAAGGATCAAACTGCCGAGATTTATAGGGACAGACACTTT
>NW_027179737.1:695000-715000 GCF_036669935.1 Montipora foliosa
AAACGTATTTAGTTAAAGTGGTGTTTGTTTCAGGGAGCTAGAGCTAGATAGCTGGTCAAGGTTTTGATTTCAGAATATGCCCAATTTCCTTACCTAATTACTAAAATTAATAACCACTGACTATAGGCATAACAAGGTCAATGACTCCACAAGAGCTTACACGAGGTCTTCTAGCAGTGGCTGACATCTTAAAGATTGAATACATCTCTGACTCTGTAAGAATAATCTTATAATTCCTAACAATTTATTTCATTCGTCAAGTCATTTCACGTGAAAATATGAGCCCAACAAATTAACCTGCTCCCATCTGTGTGGCTTCATAGACCGAATGCATAAATGGCGCCCTAAAAAATGTTATTTTATTTATGTGCTAATTAGACTCACCAGCCCCGTTTGCATGGACAAAATACAGAAGAAATTTTGCTTGAGAGCAAGGCTAGTGAGTCTAATTAGCACACAAATAAAAGAATACATTTTTGTCTACCATTTATGCATTCGGTCTATACCTCAGCTGGAAGAACATCCCACTGGCATTGCAGAGATCGGGTTTTTGAATCCCTTTGAAGAGACGTGATTTTTTCAGGTGTCTGTGGAAGACCATTGTTTAAAATTTCTAGTTAAGGGTGAGGATCACTTCTCTCAAAAATACATGTTGCGAATTGCAATTAACGACAAAACATCTCATCCCTAATAAACAACGATAAGGTAGCTGTAATAAGGAGCACTAAGTAAGAACAAATCCCGATGGATGTCTCCGATAACGAATTATTTAACGAAAGAGCCACCCACCGACAGAAAAAATGGAGGTTTCATGTCATACGAAACCTGCATGCCTGCGCGCGGTGCATCTTGGTAGACAGAGACTCTTTAATCAAATGATTGTTGTGCATCACGAACTATTTTGCGTGCAGTTTTCTTGGATAGAATGCCGAAATAAAAAGGGAGTCCTTGAAGTCGCATGCTTCTACATGACCACGTTAAATTCGTGATGACAAACAAAAGACTGGGAAACGAAAAGCTTCAGTCCTTAAATTGGTTGAACCGAACGCATGAAACTAATAGGGTAATTAGATTCGAAGATCAAAAACGAACACGAAAGCTGCGCTTCGCGTCAGCTTCGAACAGTGCATAATGAACGAAACTACCTTCTTTACGAATTGTTTGAATTAAGTGCGTACATTTGTTAAGGTGGTAAAAGAGGCTTATGACAAAAGCAGAATACATGGCCACTGTTGAACGCACTTTTAGAGTGAGGAAAAATATTCCAAAAATGTTTCGACCCACTTTCCTTACGAATTTACCCTTTATTAAAGGAAACCAACGCAGCTAAAATAACACGAAACTTGAAAAAAATTAGTAGAAAAAACATCTACAAATAGCCTTGGTTCTTCTACGTCACCACCTTTAGAAGTCACATGAGATAGCAACGGACCTGCCCAACTTTAGTGCACGTTTCCTGTGAACACCTACAGTCGTGTTATTCTACGAAGAGTTTTTCTTCAGTGCGAAAAATTACGAACTTCAATTTGCTTCGCAGAAGCAAACAATCCTTTCTTGCCAAAATTTTTTTGGACAAGATTGTCAAATTTCTTTCGAACCTCGTGAAGGTTCTATGAGACCTTTTTACATGGTGCGGCGGCGCCGTGCCTGGAATCACAAAAATCATGGCACGCACAGAAGGAACTCCATCCGAAACCCCTTCACAGATACCTAAAGCGGAAAGGAAAAGCAATCTGAAACCAGGAACGAGGTTCCCTCACCTGAAAAAGGGACATTACCGGTGCCAAACTGCGGCGCTACAAGGTCGCGAATGTGAACTTAACGTCAAGGCCACCGGCAAAGCCTTCCAGCGTTAAAACGCCGGAACAAAGTGAGTTGTTGAAATTTGGTAGTATGATCACCAGTTCCATGACCAATTGACAACAAACCTTAACGAAGCAATTTGAAAAATTGCAAAGTGCTATGGCGAGACCTTGGTTCGCCGAGCAACATGATCTCTGAGAGAGGAGCTCACAAGAAGAGGGCGGTCACTCAAGTGAAAATGGCGGAAATAAGACCCGCACAAGACGTGGCGAGCCAAAACCTGAGAGACGAAGGGATATGTTGCCTTCGTACGACTCAAGTGCCCCCGGTAAACAGGGAAATGAATGACTTGTAAGTCGGCGATTCATAGAGATTGTGATGTTCTAACTACCGTCGAGGAACGGCTAACCAAAAAGGAAGCGACTGATAGCAGAGTCGACGAACGTCTCTCAAAACTGATGAACGAAGTCATGTTCGCGGCCAAAAAACCGGACGAGGCAAAAGTAAAAGAAGAAGCACATAAGATTCTTCGCCCCGAACCTCGCGAAAGCCTTGTTGTCACGAAAGTTGATGAGCTGATTTGAAACCACCTTCACTTTACAACGAGATCCTTTGATGCTCGTGTGCAAACAGCGCGGGGTGCTCTTCTTAAAGGAGTGATTGAAATCACAAAAATGCTTGACGGTATATTGGATTAAAACCCAAGACTACACCAGATAAGAACTAGCAGGTTAAGGCCCATATCTAGACATCTTTACATACATATATACATACATACATACATACGTACATACATACATACATACATACATACATACATACATACATACATACATACATACATACATACATACATACATACATACATACATACATACATACATAATTGACCGCTCCCCATAGGGGCTTTTCAAAGCCAATGAAACTCAACGAAACGACAGAACAGAACAACAACTACAACAACAACTGTTAAGAATCCCAACTGCCAGAGGCAAACCAGTTGGCTATTTACAAGTGCAGCTGGGAAGTTGAACCAGGGACTACCAGGATCAAATTCAAGGAGTGGTCAGAGCAGGTCTTGAACCCGGGATCTCTGTATCTCAAGGCAAGCGCCCTAACCACTGGGCCACACTGCCTCCTGCCTAATTTCCAAATTAATTGACAAGGCATTGTCAGCTATTGAAATGCTGAGTTATGCAAATTATGAAATTAATTTGAAACGGTTAGAGGGTATAAAACCTGATCAAAACGAGGACGATGCATCGTTATTGTCGTCGTCACTACCCATAAACAATTTCTTATTTGGAGGAAACTCGAAGACATTGATAAAACAAATCGAGCTCTCAAAAAAAGCTACAGGAAAGTCCCGCGAAAGCACCAACAAAAAATACGACCTGAAGCAATATGGCCGTTCTCAAGGAACTATAAATATTAAAAGCCTGTATTTCCTGGTCCAACTGATAAGGGCTGGTTTTGGGGCCGAAAGTCTAATTAACTTTAACAGCACGGTTATACGACCTGTTCTTGAGTATGGCGCCCAAGTATTCCATCACAAACTTCAAGATTACCTCTGTGAAGACCTTGAGAGGGTTCAGAAACAGGCTTTTTCAATAATTGCGCCTGGTCTGCCATACCAGCTCTGTCTAGATAGTTTTGAATTGGAGAGCTTAAGCGTCCGTCGTGAAAAGCTGTGTTGCAAACTATTCAATGAAATATCTGATGAAGAACACGTCTCCACAGCCTTCTGCCTCCAAGAGATTATTCATCATGCAATCTCAGGCGGCAAGGAACTTTTAGCCTGCCAGGTCTTAAAACTGAACGTTTTTCTGCAATGTGCAGCTGTCACAATCTAGCGCTGCCAATTTAACATTACTTATTTACACTAGCATAATTTTAAATTGAATATAAGCCCTTTTAAAAATATTTCTTTGTACATAGTTATGCAATTCAGCCTTTGGCTGCAATTTAATTATTTCAATAAACCTATCATTCAATCTCAGCCTTCCTACAACGTCAAATATCGAAGCTCCCAGAGGTTCTTTTTTTCACACAAAAGGCCCTTTCCTCTTCAGGACAAGTAGCTGAGAAAAAGGAGAGGGATAAAACGAAAGCAGTAAGTACTACTGCGTCGGAAGCGGTGAGTGAAACACCCATGATTTGTTTGGAGACGACAGGATTATTCTAGTTCCTGTTGACAATTTCCACGCTGGAAGAATTAAGTTATTTTGAAACAAAAGTTGGGAAATCACTTCAGACGAGTCTGTCTTAGACGCGGTTGCTCATAGCCATATCGATTTGATAGCTAATCCACTTGCCTTGAATTGTCATCAAAGTGCTAGATAACATGTCTTGTTAATTCAGTAGAAGAAGCAGCCATAGATAATGAAATCGAAACGGTCTTCTTAAGAAAGGAGTAATTGAGTTCTGCTTTTACTGCAACGGATAATTTATATTTCATTCACCCTCAGCAAGTTAGTCCAAATATAAAAAAATGTTTTCTCTCTAATTCGGACGCCACAAGGAAAACAGAGACAAAGACAACTAGAGCAAATACAAGTTGGGTAGCATGTTTCAGGTAGAAAAAGCACCTACGGAGACTGTTTGTTCTAAACAATCAGGTACATAAACACCACAAAATAAACGAAAAGACAACGGCAAACAAAGGCAACTAAAATCCCCTGCCTCGAGCAACCTTGAACCTCTCTTGAACCTGCTCTTTAGCATACATTTCCGTTGCCACATGCATCGGACCTCCAACGACCAAGTGGTTTCAATGACAACCGTTCTTTCGACGAGCAATTATTAAATATCTTAAGAACAACTGATAAAGGCACGCAAAATTCCCCGACTTATATATAAACACATCTTGACCATCTCTAAAAACACCGGTCTTACTCTCAGGAAGTCTGATGGTAATATAGTCTAGCAAAACCGTAATATAACAATGGCGGATGTGGAGAGGCTCATTCCCACAGAAAAGACCTACAAAAGAAAGAACAAACAAAGCAGAAAACCTTACACCTTTAAAAGTAGCATTATCTTGGGCTCTTCAACTTAGGGCCCTGGATCATAATATCTGGCTCACTGCTGCACACCTGCCAGGGAAAGATAATATAGTGACAGATCAAGAATCACGTTCTTTTCATGACAGAACAGAATAGCATTTACACAAAGCTATATTTACAAACTTAGTTAGTCTATGGGGACCATTTGAGATAGATTTATTTGCATCCAGACTAAGAAGACAATTAGCCAATTATATATCCTGGAGGCGGGATCCTGAAGCCTCATACATAGATGCGTTTTCGATACCATGGACAAAAAAAAGCTTATTATGCTTTTCCCCCTTTTTCTATCATTAACAGATGTCTCCAGAAAATCTCACAAGACGATGGTGAGGGAGTCATTTTAGTACCAATATGGCTAACACAGAAATTTTGTAACAGTGCTAATAATGTCAATCGACCATCCCACACTCTTTCCAAGAAAGGACAATCTTGTGACATTACCCCACTCATCATCACTCAATCCGCTGACAAAAAAGTTGCAGCTGATGGCTTGTCATGTATCAGGAGGTTTGAAAACAAAAGCCATTTCTGATGAAACAAATTACAATTATCCTCAAGTCGTGGCGAGATGGAACAAAGAAACTGTGTGACTCTTGCCTTAAAAGGCGATGGGCACAATTTTGTTGTGAGAGGCAGATTAATCGAGCTGAAGTCACTGTAAACGACACCCTCGTGTTTCCTACTAGCCTGTGTAAGGCGGGGCTAAAGTACAGTGCTATTAACACAGCCCGCTGTGCTCTCTCCTGTCTACACTTTGACAGCAGATGAACAGTTGGTAGCCACCCTCTCATAACTAGGTTCTTGAAAGGTGTGTACGATTTGCCTGTCTGGGATGTACAGGACATTTTTAACATGTTTAGAAGCTGGAGTACGAATGAGGCACTTTCAGTGAGAGATCTCTTTCAGAAAACGGCTATGTTAATTTCCCTAGTTTCTTCGCTGAGAGTATAATCACTACACCTGTTAGACACAGCTAGTATGATCCAGCAAGACAATAGCATCACTTTTCAGCTGGGGATAATTAAACACAGCAAACCTACAGTAAGATCAACTTGTACTGAATTTCAAGCATATCCCCAAGATAACAAATTATGTTTTGTCAAGATATTGAAATGCTTCTTAGAAAGAACTCATTGTTTGAGGGGAGAAGAAACTAGACTGATCATAACCTAATCCAAACTATACCATGCACCTAGTGCTGACACATTGCGAGGGTGGACAAAGATATGTATGGCGTAAGCAAAAATAAAAACAGAAGTTTTTACAACCCAAAGTACACGAGCGGTGTCTACATCTGCGGCACTGCAGGGTAACCTGCCAGCTAAACATATCCTAACAAGGGCTGGATTTATGGGCTCATGAGACAACATTTACAAGGCATTACCATGTCCCAATTCAAAGTAACGGAGCCACATAACTTGCTGAAGCAGTACTTCACAGAAAAATGAACACTGCGAATTTTTAAGCCATATAGTTATTACAAATGCTTATATCACGTGTTGCCTATGACATGTTCGATTAAGAATACTCTTGAGTTGAAATCTTTTTCTTTTTTTGTGCCCTTGCACAATACAGATATCAAAATGTTTTAGTTTCCTCAGTTACGTTGCGTTTTTTTAGTCGTTGTATGTTTAATTTTCCTGATTATACGGACAGTCTTTCTGCCTCTATAAAGTGTGCTCCCTCAGCAAACAAAGAGTTCAAGGACACAGCAGTCTTGAATGTTTAATAAAGGGCTGCATGCATGATTAGGGCTGTGTCTAGTCTTGTCTGATTAATCAAAAAATAAATGAATAACATTAACTTGCACCTATTTGTCAAGTTTGATTGCTGTTGTCCTGGCTGCAAAATCTCACGTGACCTCCAAAAGTGGTGACATAGAAGAATTGACTGACCTGGAAATTGAAGTTTTACTAAGATTCTTCTAGTCACCATAACCTTTAGGTTATAGGAATTTGCACGTGTACACCAGAGTTTTTAAGCACATCAACCGTGTTTTCAAGAGCGGTTTCTCAGGTCGCTTAGCGAGTGACAACCGTAAATTCCGTGAAAGCAGATCCTTTCCCAACTCGCTTAAAGTTAATCGAGTTGACAAATTTAAATAGAATTCTCATTAAATTTTAGCCACCAAACCAGGCAGCTTAAGGGAGTTGCCATTGAGGAGTCGCTTTGCGGTTATGCAAATCGGAAATACAACAAGCATGATGATGATGACGATGATGATGATGATGATGATGATGATGATGATGATGATGATGATTATTATTATTATTATTATTGCTAATAATCTCAGATAGAATCTGGTTTTCATTGCTTCCGGGCAACAACCAGTTGTCTGCCTACATCTCCAGCACTATCCTAAGAATCCTTGCCGATCCCAACGTCAGTATAGATCTCTGAATCAGTTCAATGGATGTGACTACACCAATGGTCCTCAGATTTTCTTTTAACCTCAGTGGTATTGTTCTCAACGCCCCTGCAACCATGGGTATCACCTTTGTTCTTACTCCCCACATCTTTCGCCGGACTTCTATCGCAAGGTCTTGATATTTTTCTACTTTCTCATCTTCGTTTGCTCTCACCCTTTCATCTATGATTTGGCAGTTCTTCTCGCTTTTATCAATGACTAGTAAATCCGGTCCCCTAGCCTCGATCCCATGGTCTGTCCATACACTAAAGTCCCACAGCATCTTGTAATCCTCTTTTTTAAGTACACTGTCCGGGACGTGGTCATACCACCTCTCACTACGCTCAAACCCATATTTTTCTGACAGGTCCCAGTGAACTGCCCTAGCTACATTGTCATGCCTCTTTTTGTATTCCTTCTGCGCCAGTTATTGTTATAAATATAGCAGTGCAAACGTATGTATGCTAAACGATAGCTAAAGCACAGTAGGGCGCTGTTGCGTAACCTAAAGGCCAACGGGAAATAAGAAAATTAAAAGAAAAACGTATTATAGAAACTAATACATTAAAATGTCTTCTAAGTAGACCTTGAAGGGAAAAAAAAATTCAAATCTCCTTCTCTGAGATATCACATTAAAATACTTAGAAAATGCTCTACTAGTGTCTTATCTTATGTCATTATTTTGAAGTGGCGGGCAATGTGTAAACTTGAAGTTAACACAGACTTCTGCATCTTTATCAAGACTTCTTTACTCTTCCTTCCCACTAAAACCCTAACAGTTCTCTCAAGTCCTTTGGAGTATCCTCCCAGTACATCTAGAATGATGTTGTGCTGGTCTATGCTGTATCCTTTGAATTGTTGTTTTAGTTCCAGCCGCAAGGGGGCATACTTCTCTGTCTTATCCTGGTCTTTTGCAGCTCTGTTGTCCACCCATGGACAACTCATCTCTAAGATGGTAACATTCTTCCGCTTGTGGTCCACAACCCTAGCATCTATCCGGTTGGCTGTCACTACCACGTGGTCTGCGTAAAGCGGGACATCCCAAAAGGCTTGTGCATCTGCACTTTCGTAGACAGGTTTTGGTTCGATCGGGGAGTACCAAGATGGCACAGTGTCTACGAGTTCTAGATCATGGAGCATCTCAAAAAACAGAATCTTCAACACACAATTATGCCTGTGGAGGTATTTGCTCTGCGCAAGTGCAGAACATCCAGCCACAATATGTGCTACCGACTCTTGCGCTTTACCGCAGAGTCTGCATTGCACGTCACGTTCCCTAGCAGTTCTTGTCTTTTTACTCTGGTAGATTCGTGTATTGAGCATCTGCTCGTACAGCTCATAGACACCAGCAATCACGTATGATGGTCGCGTGGTGGAGAGCCTCAGCATGTTTCCACCAATAATTAGATTCTTATCCGGCCCCGGGGCACTCCATTTTTTTTTCTTTTTCACTGTTTTCACTACCTCATCAATCTCTAGATCCCATTCCTCCTCGGCCGGGGGTGGCACATGTTCCCTGATCACATCCTTCATCTCCTCTAGCCAGCTGGCAGAGGCGTTTCCTGAACCCGGGGTTTCCCACAACTCTGTCCAAAATCCTCTTGTCTCTTCAATGTTGTCAAGCAATTCATCAGAGTTTGATCCTTTATCAACATCCTCCATGCTCTTATACACCGGGCGGTCAGTCCCTTGATCCCTTGCAAGTTTTTCTAAGTCCCTTATAAACTCTGCTAGGATCCACTTGATAAGTTCGGTTAAAAGACCTTGATTCCTCTACTTTCTTTCTCCTAACAAATCCCTTCTTCAACTTCCGTAGCACGGCCTCATTTCTTTCCATGTAATTAACCAACTCTCCGACAGAGAGCGTTTTACATTCCATCTTTAAAAGTACCCGGTTCTTTCTACCTCTCTTCGTTAGCTTGCGGTTCACTTTTATTCTCTCCATTTCCGCCTTTGCAATAGATATTTTCTTCCGAGTTTCCATGACTTTATCTTCATGCACACGTTTCCATTTCGCGGTTGGTTTGTTTCGCGCACAATCTGATTGCCCAGGCGTTTCTTTCTTCCACCCTTTTAACAAAAGAAAAGCAGCAACTACTGAGTACAGTACACAATCAACGAGCCATAAATACTCCAACGAATTCTCATTAGGGGACACCTGTTTGTTCCGGCTCATCAGTACTTCAATTACGGTGTTGATGTTTCTCAAATCAGTTTTTGTCGGTTTTTCTTTTGTTCGGGTGTCCACGCTTCGTTTCACAAAATCGCTAGTGTTGTCACTGACAGACAAAAGGATGCAATTAGCTGAATCCAACAGCACGCTTTCTGTTTCAGCACACAATCTGACGCGGTATGCAAATCATTATTATTATTATTATTATTATTATTATTATTATTATTATTATTATTATTATTATTATTATTATTATTATTATTATGCAGTATGTAGTACGTAAGTATGCTTACAAATATAAGTAGGAAAAGGCACTGTTGTGTAACAATCCCTACTGTTAAACCTATTTACAAACCAATTGGTAATAAATGACGAACCAACAGTTGAGAAAGGAACAAGAGTTTATATTCCTTAATAACTCGTCGAAACCTTGAATGACCTTGCTATGTTTAGGGTGTACGATAAAACTGCCTTCTGCATATTAAACAAAACCTGGTTCCCTCTATCCAAACCTAAAAACTTCCTAACTTTCTCCGCCGTCTCCATAGAGTACATCAACTATCACATTAAACTGTGTGATAGTGTGGCCGGGGAACTGTTGGCGCATCTCCCATCTCAACGGCGCATACTTGTCAGTTTTCTCCTGTTCCTTCTGTTCTCTGTTGGAAACCCAAGGGCAGCTCATCTCAATAAGGACCACCTTCTTCTCCTTTCTGTCCACAATTCTCGCATCAATTCTGTTAGCCCTGACTTCCGTATTTTCAGCAAATACTGGGACATCCCAGTACGCGCACGCTCGGTCATTCTTGTACTCGGGTTTAGGTGAGACCGGAGAGTACCAAGGGGGGATACACTGGATAAGATCTAAGTCTTTCAGGAACTCGAAGAAAACGATTTTCAAGGCTGCATTGTGTCTGTGCATGTACTTAGTCTGTGCCAAGGCACCACATCCGCTAATCACGTGGGCCATAGATTCAGATTCATTATTATTGTTATTATTATTCTTGTTATTATTATTATTATTATTATTATTATTATTATTATTATTGTATTGGCACGTACTCTCTCCTCATTTGATGCCTTCCTCATTTGTCATGCCTCCTCAGGAATGTCAAGCGAGATATATAACGGCTGTCGTGAAAACACGGCCATTGACAGGGTGAATTATTTGAAACGGTGCAATGGTGTGTAAGACGAAAGAACAGCATTTTTCAACAGTTATTCAGGATAATGTCCATGATATCGAGCTACTGTTTTGCACAGTTGAGAAATTACTGTCAAGGAACATAAACAAAAAATATCCGTCTGCGAACAGTGACCAAGAATTCGCGAATGCCTTAGCTAATTTCTTCATATCCTATGAAATTCGGAAGTCTAACACCATCTCTAGTTTTAAAAGATCACTTAAGACGTACTTTTTAACTAAATTTAGAAATAACAGATCATTTTTTTCTATAGATTTGCATATATTGCTTTTTGTTTATGTTTTTCTTTATTAATTATTGTAAATATAATAGGATATGGTTGTAATTTTGTAAATATTTATTAATTATGTTGTTTATATGATGGTAAAGCGCCGTGAACATACGATAAGAGCGCTATAGAAAAAGAGAGCTATTATTAGTAGTTATGCACCTTATTCCAAAATGGCGGCTGACTTATGCGAATACAAATTGGCCCTTGTTGCCTTGTTCAAGATAAAATATTCTTTTGAATTTTAAGCTTAAGAACGAGGCATCCAGGGCTTATTTGCATAAAAACAAAAGGATTTTAAATGGCGGCCATTTGGAATAAGGTGTATTCAAGGCTTTACAATTTTTTTTCCAGCTTGGATCCTTTGATTTCCACGGGCTTAACGTCAAGGACGCTGAGAACGCCCAGTTCTTTTTTCCCAGTGGCAACAGAGACACCTTCTCGTACTCAACGATACCAGCTCAGTCACCAGGCTGTACAATCTTACACATGGCAAAGCCTTATTTCTATTAGGCAACTAAACTTTGTTTCACTCCTAAATTCACCTCTAAATTAAAAAAAAAAAGTAAAACAACACCAAGCGTATAGTTTTGTCAATGTAGTATTATCCTTTTTTTTTTTTTTTTTCACTTAGTTCAGACCAAATGTAATGTACGAGAATGCGGCAAACTCTTAAATCGCAACAGACCAAAGTCTGAGACATCCGTCAAAATATTTCCTTTTTTTTTTTTTTTTTTTTTCACTTAGTTCAGACCAAATGTAATGTACGAGAATGCGGCAAACTCTGAAATCGCAACAGACCAAAGTCTGAGACATCCGTCAAAATCTTTATCATTCGCCTGGAACTAATAGAAGCGGACTTGTCATGAGATAACCCCTTTTGAAAACACCTTAAAAATAATTAAAAATAACTCTAATATCGAAAAACAACAATTTATTTACAAGTGGTATTTTAATGCAAGGAGTGCCAACTCTTCCAGCCTTTGCGATTGTAAAATGAGTTGGACAGCAATAAACGGCAGCATCATTCGAGGTTACTCAAACACACAATTCAGCACTAGTTTGTGTCAAAACGTATCATACAACGAGAAAATGTCTCCAAATGAAAGTTACAAACGGTTATCTATTGACAAACACTAATTTTATAAGTGGCAACGTGTGAGGGGCCCGAGTTACAGTCCCGTCCCAAAGCTCTAGCCGTCCCAAAAATGACGACACTAGTTACGTAAAACTCACTTCTTACAAATATATTAATTTCCTGCGATTTTTTTTTAGCTCACGGTTTCCTTAAAATTGTATTTCTCGCTGTGTGTTGCATCTTTTTGTTCAAATGTAAGCTCAAAATAAAGATTATTTAATGGTCTGCCCAAGTATCATATCGGAAGACAAAAACATCATTGTTAGAGCTTATCCTATGTGAAAGGTAGGTTCTGGAGGAAAACAACGAATGAAGAACCCACGCCGCATACTAATGATGTATACAGAACAAAATTATTTCACACGATCATCGCTTACAATTGCCATACTTTCCCATCAAAAAAAACAAACAACATCCAGGTGTCTTCGCTGGGTTCTAAAAAAGCTTTCTATGTATTTTTTTTCCGTGCCTTAGACAAAAACTTCTTTTTTCCTGCTTTCCCTTGCTGTAGTCGCCATTGCGATCTTGCTAAAGCATTTTTGAACCGATTTTTGCTGTCAGCTAAGCCTTGGATTAGAGAAGAGATGATGAAACTAGAGGCAGCGATTTAATAAAGTGGACTTGTAATGAAATAATCTCTTTTGAAAACATCTTAATTGAATTAAAGTGACTTTTAATAAGTTGTTTTCTCAAAACAAAAACAAAAAAATAGCGAAGAGTAGTTACCTTCCAACCGTTGCGATTGGAGAAAGGGGACATTAAGATCCACACCGACGACGTCAACGAAAACGTCGTTCAAAGTTTCCAAACTTTTTCGTCATTAGTCCAGTTCTTCGAAGTTCTATAAACTATCCAAACCATTCAGAGACAGAAGTGGGAGAAACTTTGTTGAAACCCGGCGAAACAAAAAAAATAAAAATTCGTCGCTATGTGCTCACGTTGTCCTTAGAGATTACGATTTGCTCATTTCACATTGTAGATTTGCAAAAAACTGATGTGCAATTTTTCACGCCCCACGCGCAGAACGATTGTTTTGCCCATTAAATGCTTTTGTTTGGTGGCGTTTTCATTGACGTCGCCGTCGGAGAATTTCAAAACTCTTTTCCCTACCTTCCGCTGAAATTGAAACAACCTCGATTCATTTTTTGGGGTGTTTACTGGGAAGATATGGCCCCAGTTTCAAAATCCCTGGGACAAAAAGATGTTAAAATATATATATATATATATATATATATATATATATATATATATATATCAAACTAACTGCTACTTACAGACTTTGTGTAATCATAAATTCCAAGAGAAGAAAAAGATGGCATGAAAAAAGAAAAAAAATGCAAAATAAGTAAATCTCTGTTAAAATAAATAATGCATGCGCGCATGGCAAAATGTGTTCTTTAAATGCAACTATTAACACGAGGAAAAAAGCTTCCTTCAATAAAAATGATAAAGATAAGGCGTTTAAGGAAAGAATATACGAAAAGAAATGGAATTGCTAACTAATGCTCTAGCTGGGACTATGAATTAGGTTTGGTTGCAAAAAGTTGTGAAAAAATCACAAAGGCAATATGAAAGTTCTTGCTTTTAAACGAACTATTAAACCCATCAAGAGACCTGAAAACAGTTCTGTAAACAAGAGCTGTGTGTTGTTAGCCACACATACATATATTATATTTCGATTATGACACAAGTTGAAATATTTGCATGCCACTGCCTTTATGTATCTATTGGTCATAAACCCAAGTTCTTTCCTCGGGATTTCCATTACAGCTATGTTCAGGACGCGGAAAACGTGTATTTAGAGTTTTAAAACATGTTTCCTGTTTCCTTTTGGCGTTTTAAAGAGATACGGAGTACCCATGATATGGTGTCAATGTAATATCAATGCCAATAAAATTGTTATTCCTTCACTTCGTAGGCTTGAATATACCGGGGAAACGCTGGGCGTCTTGTTATCGTTAACTCCTTGTAGCTTAAGTTGATCAGCAAGATGTGTATATTCTGACTTCTGCAAACATGATGTCGTAAGTGGATTGGTCAGTGACGTAGTAGTGAAGGCAAAGCCACTGTAATAGTTACATTGTGGAACTTCGCATTGCTTCGAATGCTTCAAAAACGTTCTCTACTTTGCCTCGTTGTTCGCAATTAAACAATAAGGTATAAGGGGGTCAATTCCATGGAAGATCGCAAAAGGTCCTATAATGCCTGAGCAACTCAGATCTATTGTTACCGGAAGAAGCCGTTTCTCTGTCGCGTGAAACGCCCAATAAACAAAACTTCGAGGGCTGCGATCCCCTTTCTTTAATCTCAACATTTGAACAACATGGCGATTAAAAACACACGCACGAGGACAACTTCCACGTGACCCGAAATAGGTCCGCAATGCAAACTAAAACATAAAACAATGTCAGTCTAGACAGCTTCTCTCAAATCCCAAGTAATCTTCAATAGGGCTCCACAACATGAGTGTCCCCATAAATACTTGAGAGACTGCTACCTTCTGTACTCACAGCCTCTCTCCATAGGCAGGAAAAAAATGTCTAACTGCTAAGGGCCGAAAGTTTGCTGGGATCATAAATTGACAACAAACGTTTGAAAACTAAAAGGAACATTTAGTCTACTTACCACCTTTTTGTAAAGGTAAATTCCCAATAAAAGAGCGGATGACATGAAAAAGAAAGAAATGAGATACAGGTAAAATCTCTGTTAAAGTAAATAATGCACGAAGGAGTGCCATTAGTTTAATTTTTCTTTTTTTTTTTCTATTGATTCGTTGAGCAAGAACGACAACCTATCAGCGGATCAATTCCAGGGGAAATCTCAATAATATGCCTTTAGATTTGGTAAAAGGAGACGGTGGCAGGTGGTGCCGAGTGCCTTGCTCTAATCTAGTGACACCTCTAAAACTGTTTCTCCCTTTTCCAATGTTTCCCTTGAAATCCTCAGTGAACTTCAATGGGGCTCTACAAAATGAGTTTCCCCTTAAATACCTGGGAGAATGGTACACTCTGTACCCAGACCTTCTCTCCATATGCGGGAAGCAAAATATTGTACTCCCTAAGGGCAGAAGGTTTTGCTGGGATCATAAATTGACAACAAATGTTTAAAAAAAGATGAAAATAACATCTACTTACCGCCTTTTTTTAATGATAAAATCCCAATAAAACAGAAGATGATATGAAAAGAAAAAAAAAAAAAAAAGAGGCACAGGTAAAAGCTGTAATAAAATATATAATTCATGCGTGCATGCATGACATTAGTTTAGTTTGTCTTTTTCTTGTTTTCCTCTAAGTGGATCGATTGCAGGGGAAATTTTAAAAATTCATATGCCCTTAGATTTCGTAAAAGACGGTGGCAGGTGGTGCCGAATGCCTTTCTCAGATTTAGTGACACCTCTAAAACTGTTCCTCTTATGTTCAACCAATAGAGCCGTACAACGTAAACGCCCCCCTTAAAAATAATAAAAAAAATAATAAATAAAAAGCGCTTGGAGACTGCTACACTCTGTACTTACAGCTCCTGTCTATAAGGAGGGAAAAAAACACTATATATGCTAAGGGACGAAAGTTTTGCTTGGATCATAAATTAAATTGACGACAATTGTTAAAGAGAGAAAGAGAGAGAGAGAGAGAGAGAGAGAGAGAGAGAGAGAGAGAGAGAGAGAGAGAGAGAGAGAGAGAGAGAGAGAGAGAGAGAGAGAGAGAGAAGAACTGTTACTTACCAGCTTTTCATAATGGAAAATTCCAAGTAAAGGGGAAGATGATATGAAATGGAAAGAAATGAGAGACAGGTAAAATATCTATTAGTTTTTTTTTGCTTTTCTTTTCTTCTTTTTTCATTTTGATTCGTTGAGCATGAACGATAAGGTATAAAAGAATCGATTTTAGGGGAGATCCCAAGAAATCATATCAAGAAGAATACGGTGACAGATGATATTGAATGCCTTCCTCAGATCTAGTGAGACCACATAAACTGTTTCTCCCTTGTCCAACGCTTAGTTCCGAATCCTCAATAAACTTCAATAGAACCCCACCGTAACAAGGGTGCTCCCCTTAAAGTACTTGGGAGACTGCTACATTCTGTACTCACAGCTTCTCTCCAGAGGCATGAAAAACCGCTAAAGGACGACATTTTGCTTTGATCATAAATTGACAACAAATTTTTGACAAAAAATTAAAATTATGTCTACTTACGTCCTTTTTGTAATGGTAAATTCCCAATGAAAGAGAACATGATATGAAAAAAAAGAAAGGCATGACACACAGGTAAAACTCTGATAAAATATATAATGCATGCTATTAGTTTAATCTGTTTTTTTCTTTTCTTTTTTCACCTAAAAATTTGACAGTAGCCGTTCTAATTGCTGGTTCATTCGGTCTTTTTCTTCCCCTAGCAGGCGTCTTTTCCTCCTTCGACACGCTCAAATCACAATCATCGCCCAAGGATTCGTCGCCATTGCCCACACAATGTGACAAACATTGTCAAATTGCCCAAATCAGAAAAAAGCCCGCTTTCATTGAATCTCTTGGGCCTTCAAACGAACTTCAGAAATAACAGAACCCAGAACTGTCCCGTTTAAAGTAACACCGAAGCTCCCGTCCTTTGATGCCAGCGCTGTTGTTGGCCTTTCTTCCCTTTTGATTGAGTTGGTTTTGCGGTGAATTTACACATCTCATCCCTGTTAAGATCCTCCTAAGATGACTTTTTTTTCCCTTTCACCAGACTTCTTAAGGTGGGGATGTAGGTGGATTGTCGTCCATATGTAGCAAATATCGTAAAACCTTTATTCTTAGATCAAAAACGTGCTTTAACGATGCACTCAGTTGGCCCTAGCGTTTGCTAAAGATCATGTGATCTTACAACAGAATAACGAGGAAGAATCCAAACAAAAGACAAACTGTCATGAAATAGAAAGGGGCAACACAGGGAAAACCTTTGTTAAAGTAAATATTGCATGTATCAGTAATTTTACTTTTTTTGTACGTCGCTTTAATTGTTCGCAAAAGGATAGGGCTCTTTCTTTTTCTCCAAGGTCACTGAAGATGACGCTTAAAAAAATACTAAAAAGGCGACCAAAAATGTGGTTAGGACCATACACTTCATAGCAAAAAGGCCTTCATTTTAGTATTTCTTTTGTTTACAAGTTTGCAAATTAGCCCTTGTTGCTTCGTTCAAGATTTATTATTATTATTATTATTATTATTATTATTATTACTATTATTATTCAATTTTCAGCTTAAGATCGAGGCAACAAGGACTAATTTGCAGGCAGACAAAAAGAACACTAAAATCACGGCCATTTTGGAATAAAGTGTATAAATAGACATTGATTGTTAAATATAAAATAAAAAATAAAAAAAAATAATAAAAAATGGCTACTTACGGACTTGTCACCAAAATTTCAAATTGGAAGAGATGAGATGCGAAAGAAAGATATAAAACAATGGTAACTTAGCAATGCAGATAGGCATGGCATTAAGTTTTTATGTAATCAATTCAACTGTTTGTAAAAGTAAAGGGTTCTTTGACTTTAACTTATGGTAATGCAGATAGTCTAAAAAATAAAAGAAAGAATAAATAACAATAAAAAATAAAAAAAATAAAACAATGAAAAGCAATAAACTGGGCTCAGACAGATCTGCTCAAAACATGTCAAAATTAAGTCCTTTAAAAGAATATCTCCAAACGGTTCTCATTACAAAATCGGTTAAACATCTAAAAAGACACTCTTGGTTTTTATCCGTCTCATATGAGCTATCCAGAAAAAAAAACAACAACAACAACAACAAAAAAACAACAACAAATAGGCTACAACTTAACCTGCATAAATTGTGTAAAAGCAAAACCGCCACAATAAACAAATGCCCTGTAATGCTATTTAATTTTGACCTGACTCCAAATATTACATCGTTTTAATGTATCCGGATTTTTGCTTATCGGATTTCCATTACGGTTTCGTGAGATGCGGGCACATTTGGATTCCAAAAGCCCTACGCCTTTTTCTATCGCAGTCAGGGCCAAGTCTCCTTAAATCTGATCTCCATTGTCGAAGGATACGTCGTTTTCCCTTTTTGTTTCAAAGAGTTTGTTAAAAAAAAAAGCAATTAAGAAAATTGCGGTGTTAAACATATTGTAACGCATTTTAACTTGACGTTTTGTATGATACAACATATATCTTCAGAAGTAACGGTTGAACAAGTTTTAAAAAAAATCATATATGTGTAATACTTTGAGAGAGACTAGTAACTAGGTTAAGAATAATGCTCTTAACAAATCAATGTAATATAAGCAGTAAGAACTGGCTAGCTAGGCAGTTGGTGGTGGTAGGGGGGGGGGGGGGGCATGTAGGTACACGGGATATGTTAATGAACAGCAGGACATGAAGGTATATATGTTGTCGGTCAAATCCGTTCTTAGGTTGAAACCTTTTTACCCTAAATTCGTGATCCCCATTTTACCTACAATACTTGACATATTTAGTTGAAACACTTAGCGAATGGTCCCTAATCATCGTGTTTCAAGATCGTAGCTTATACCACATCCCGCTCCCCCCAATTCAATGTTGTGTGAGAATTTTTCGGGCGACTGCTAGTAGTTGTGAAAATCAACATTCGAGAAGAGGGAAAACGGGGATGGGAGTTCCAACAAATGTGACGAGTATTGTAGGTTGAATATACACTCTTCCTCGTTTAAACCCCCCTCCCCCCCCCCCCCCCCCTTTTAAGGATGAAATAACCGTTTTTGTCTGTTAAGTGATGAAAGGAAGATAGTATGAATCCTTGTAGAATTATAAATAAAGAGCAGTTTCAACAAAGTTGCCGGGGTGGGGAGGGGGGGGGGGGGGGGATAGTCACGGGTTCAAACACAGTTGAAGTCCTGAAAATTTCAGGCTTCTCTACGCAATTGCTAAAATTGCATCCATGACTGCGAGGATCTCATGAAATATTCAAACCCAATGCTTGCATCAATTACTTTAATAAATCAATATATCAATAAAAAAGCCCTCGTACACCTGCATATCTTGTGAACCTCCCTCGTCTACTCAAACGGCTTTTATATGAATAATCCACCCACCCTCCTCCTCCTCTTTCATATACTTACAAATTGTCATCGTCTTGAAAAAATCTAAAACTCTCCAATTTGAAATAAATTTTACCAGTCATCTGGGGTATACTACTAACACCGGTTACACTAAGGCTACTTCCATATTTAGGGGAAAACTATGAATGGAGGGCTGAGTGTATTACTTATATAATAACCTAAAAACAAAAGGTTAAAAATTAATAATAATATAATAAAAGAATGGCTACTTACAACCTTGTTTTAGTCGTTAATTCCAAATGGAAGAAGAGATGGCATAAAAAAGAAGAGGATGAGGCACAGGTAAATCATTCGTCAAAGTAGATAATGCTGGTTTTATTACTTTATTTTTGTTATGCAACTGCATTAACTATTCCCATACCGATAACACCAATAGTAATGCAGATAAGCAGCTTTAAAGAAGGAACAAAGAAATGAAAAGGAAAACCGCACAGCCACTAACAATCTTGCTGGGACCATAAACCATTTCTACTCATAAATTGTCGGAACTTCGGGAAAACAATACCTCCAAAACTGCTAAAAAATGCATGTTGCAACAAAAATTGTTCCTGCCAAACAAATTCTTGATCACATGATTTCGATTGCAATTTGGAATAAATGAGCACAAGAGTGGATGACGTAAGAGAACGGATCCCCATGCCCCATCATAGTTTTTTTTTAAATCTATTATTAATTTTGCAGAACTTCATTACGTCTGTATAACTAGCCAGTCAGGTGCCTCTCTAAAAAAAGCTGCATAGCTAAAATTACATTTAAAGAAGGACATCATTACAAGAGGCCCATGTGTGGGATCCGTCCTCTTACCTCATCCTCTGTTGATGAGCACAAGTATTTTCT
>NW_027179737.1:720000-772500 GCF_036669935.1 Montipora foliosa
AAGCCATTTGAAGGTAAGAAACTAAATAAAAGAGATTTTAAACACCTTTAGCCCATGTTTCCTTGTATTTTGCTTTGCTAAACTTAAAATTTAGCAGACCACCGAGACGTAGTCTCCCCAGACCTTTTCAGTCACGGCAACCGTAGTAGCACCATCCGTAGTGATTTGCTTAAACTCCCTATAAGCTGTATCAAACAGCGCTGATTTCTGAAACGTTGAGACCTGCACTACAACTAACACTTTCAAGGTGGCGATGTAAATTCTTAAGAACGGAGCCCACATTATCACAGGAACCACTTCTGTCTCCATGTTTCATACTCTAGCAATGTCTCCTCTCAGTTTTGAATAGTTATTAATCTTCTCAAATTATTTCTTTGTGATATATTTATCACCTGGTAGGGCTACGTCAGCAATGAGGCATTTTCTTCTTATCTTGTCAACAACAATTATAACGGGTCTCCGGTGATCAAGGATCCAGTCAGTTTGAATGCTATAATCTCATAAAATGTTCCCTCTTTCGTTCTCTACCACCTTATCCGGCTTATGATGATACCACTTGCTATCTACATCAAGCCCATACTTCCTGCTGAGACACACCAGTGAAGATGAGAGCATCCTTCATCATGATGCCGATTATAATCTGTTTCTGCTAACACCTTACAGCCACTTACGATTTGGGTTACATTCTCTACTGCCTCGCAATATAACCTACACCTATCCCAATATACTTGATGATAAATGCTCTTTCGGACAGAGTTCGTGTTCAAAGCTTGTTTTTTTTGTTTTTTTTTTTTTTTTTGTTTTTTTTTATCATAATAATGACTTTAATAAAGTGTCAAATGAGGTCTAGCAGGGGAGAATATCCTCCTCTAATAGGGGTCGTCTAGCTAAAATCTCTAACTAAATAGAAACAATACAAATACAAATAAGTTACCATGCATCTGAAGAATACAAATAACTATAATTAGAGTTAATAAAATCAAGAATTACATAAGTGACACCCACTGCATCCTTCTATGATGTTACTTAGATCACGTTTACATATCACTGTCTTAAAATGCCTGAGAGTGGCAGCCAATCTGTCTTTAGCGGCTATTAATAGACTCTGTTTCACACTTCAAGTCACTCTTTGATAACCAGTCCCACGATTCCTCTGTCTTTAAGGTGTTAGTACCATTGCCCATGCAGTGGTAAAACTTCTCTTCAGGTTTTTTTCTTCCCATCGATCCTTCTCCTATACTCCTCCTCTCTTTCGATGTTTCCTTCTACAAGATTATTACTGGTTGCTATATACTTCAGAATATCTTCTTCACTGCTTGCAACATATAGGCCCAACGACCTACGCTCACTGTCAACACACTCTTCTACCCCAATCAGAGCCCGAACCTTAACTTTCACGGCGTGTACAAACGCAGCACATTAGCCCTAGGATGGATCACACTATGCTGTATCAAAAGTTGCCTGGTATTCCTGTCTATCTCCTCAAGTTCCACCTTGGCCCACCCAATAACGCTCGCATTATACCGCACCACTGCTACAGCCCACGTGTTTATCACCATGGTCAAATTACGACAATTGAGCTTAGACTTCAATAGTAACTTAAGTTTTTACAGGTTCCTTCATTTTCCTGTCGACTGTAGAGTCTAATTCAAGGAGACTCAGATATTTGTATCCCCTCCCCTTCGGATCACTTATGGAGTTCCTGTTGGAAGGTCAATATCACGATTTTCTCTCCTCTTTCATTTTTTCTAATGTCAACACAGCACACTTTGCAATACCAAATTCCATACCAATGTCTTTATAACAAATGCATATCGTCTGCATCAACGAGTCAATTTGTGACGCGGTCTTTGCAAAGAGTTTAAGATCGTCCATAACTAGCGAATGGTTTACTTCAGGGTCCTTTCTTTCTAAACATTACCCAATGTCTGTCTCTTGCAACATCATCGAAATTGGTATCAAGGTAATAGCAAACCAAAAAGTGGTGAGAAGAACTCCCCTTGAAAGATGCATCTCTTAATAGGGACAGAGCCCAGGTGTTGATTGCCAGCATACAAATTGGGCATTCCAGATGGGCATGCTGCTTGACACAAAATCACTGGTCTTATCAGCAACACCAAAATCTTCAAACTCTGACGTACCCAAGAATAGGAAACCATGTCATACGCCTTCTTGAAATCTATCCATGGCATGCGCAAGTTATTTTGTCGCTGCTTGCAAGGTCGCAATACAACTGGATCAATGCCAAGGCGGTCCTCGGTGCCCCTTAAACCTTTTCGGCACCCTTTTCTGTTCATAAGGTACGAGCGTGTTTGCTAAAAGGTAAAGAGACGTCTTTCCAGCAAGGATTCCAGTCAAAAACTTCCACAAAAGTTTAAGACATATGATTGGTCGATAATTTCCTACTAGAGTGCCCTTGCTCTTATCCTTCATAATAAGTCTTGTTCTGTCCTCAATCACCCAGTAGGCACTTGGCCAACTCTAACACAGTCATTCATATACCTTCCAATTTGCGCATGTAGGTTTGAGAAGGGCTTCAACCAGAACGCCTGTATGCCATCTGGCCCAGGAGATTTCCAGTCAGGAACAGTCTTCAACTGCTTTCCAACATCCCTCTTGCTAATTGCAATATCAGCCTGCCTCTGCCCTTTCCTGTATAACTTCTCTTCAAATTATGTTGTCCATTCTTTATTGTCATCATGATGTAGAGGGCACCCCGCACATCTGACTAAAACTTAGTTTTGTCCTCAGGATCAAGAAGGAGTGTTTCGCCATTTACGCCCTTAACGTTCCGGGAAAAAAGACAACAGCCTCTGATTGGTGGCAAACAGTCTGTTCCGTTCAAACTGCTTTTGTTTATTAGAATGCCGTTTCACTCGATTCGCCTTAGCACTGATCCTCTGCTTAAGCTCCTCCATTGTTGCCTTGACAACTTTCGCCTTGATCTTGTAGACCCTATCTAACCTTCATTTCTCCCCCTTCTTTCCCCTTTTCCACACTACACGGTGTCAGCCATCGATCTCATTAAAACACCATATTTTAAATTAAAAACAAATTAAATAACGCCAGAACCGTTTCAAAAACGTCTTATAGCATCCATTACCTTTGTACGAGCTGCATTTTCTTTCCAGTTATCTTCACTCCAAGGCAAAGTAACCAGGCCTGGAGTTGTGTTCCAGGCGCATTCTTCAAGCTTTTTCTCTGGGTAATGTTGCTCCCCTTACGTCCTCTTCCTTCTGCTGTCATTCTTCTTTCTTTTTTTTTTTTTCGCTGGATTCTTCCGACTAATTTACAATCGCTTCCACAGTTTTTCTCGAATTCTGCCATGTTAGTAATCGACCTGGCCTTCCGAGAAAATCCCAGAAACGCTTGCGCAGCGACTCTCACTCTCAGGCTCTCACTATTTTCCAAAGTGAGCTATTTCTTTATGCAATTCTATTAATTAATCGCATTTTTTTGTTAATCAAAGGCAAAACAGATAACGCGGTTAAAAAACAAGTGAAAATTGCAAATAAACTAAAAAGGTTTTATGCGGCTACTGAAAAAAAGATTATGCGACCATAAATCGACAACAAATATTGAAAAAAAAAAAACAAAGCAAAAAACAAAAACACTGAAAACAAAAAAGGATAAAGGTTACTTACAGACTTTTTGCAACCCATTCCAAGTACATAAGATGGCATAACAAAGGAAGGAATAAAAGAAAGATAAAATAATTAGAATAAGTAATTCAGATACGCATCGCATTTTTTTTTGTTTTGTTTTGTTTAATGCAATCGATTCAACCATAGACAAATGTGGCAAACTCAATATTGTACCCAATTCAAATCCTTTAGGAAAAAAAAAATTAAAAAAAAATGTATGTGCTACATTATAATGCAAAGGAAATACAAGAAGAACCTTAAAACCAAGAGATCTGAATTGGGTACAACATTGAGTTAGCCGAATTGCTCGATTTTCAAAAGTAAATTTAACTAACGCTAAAGCAGACAAAATGGCCGTGACCATAGGCTAGGTTCCAACTGATTCTGGTCAAATGTTGTCCAAAGGTGCTAAAATATACCTCCAAAAGCATAAGAGCTATTAAATGTAAAAGCAAGGTGACAAGTGGCCTAAATTGTCTAAAAACAAAACCGTGCGATAAACAAATGCCCTGTGTTACTTGTCAATTAAGACAAAACTTCTAATACTTTATTATATTGTTTCGATATATGTATCCGTCAGAAACCGTTTGTTACAGTTTTGCCATGGAGATCGGAGCCCATTCGAGTTCCGAAAGTCCCACAAAATGGATGAATGTGTAAATCGGAATTGGATATATATCTTCATTATACAAAAATGCAATATAAACAGGAGCTATGTGTTCCTCGCAACTAATACACCTATTTTGGCGACGCTGCGCCAAAATAGAACTTAGAACCCGAAGGGAAATAAGACGGTACTGGCCCTGACATGCAAAAATGACGAGTTTAAATAGAAAAAGAGGTGACAATGAACTTAGGCCCTGTTTACAAGGAGGAAGAGTAACCCTAATGCTAGGGTTGCCCTGGCAAAATGGTTATCCTAGCTCTCACACATTTCTTCTTTTTTTCATCGACGTGTTTACAAGGCAGTTAGGGTTACCCTGGCGCTAGGGTAACGCTAAGTGTGAAATTTTGCTTGTAAACCCGGGCTATCTTCCACCTTCGTGTTAGGGTAACCCTATCAGTAGGGGTACCCTACCTTGCATGTAAACATTGCCTTATTACAAACGAAATAGTGATATCTCTTGTTCAAAATTTGCCAACCACGGAACAAAAGAAGTCATTGTTTCAACAGCCAGTTCTGGTTTGCATAATAATAACAATGGGTGACGTCACGAGAAACATCGCTATAAATAGTGGCGAGAATTTACCTAATGAAGTAACAAGGAAATAAAAGGCTGGAACAGATCCGAAAACTAGGTGCTAATTAAAGACAACGGAACAAAGACATAGAGAAAATGCAACTAAATTTATGGAATAGTCTTTCTTTCACCTATTGTAGATCAATTTTGACCCAAGTATAAAATTACGCTTTGGTTGTAAACCGAACTCGTAAACCGAATACTTTTTTTTAAAATGAGATTCCATTATAGCTACACTTCTACTTTCCAGTTGTGGATGAGATGATGCTATAGACTCACGGGGTAAGGTCCAGGACACGGGTCTTGTGTGTTTAGTGCCTCCAAAAATGTTTCCAACAAGTAAAACGTTTTAAACGAGAATAAAAGTCGTAATCCGGCGTAAGGCGATTACATTTGTAGAACATTTTTTAAAGAGCTAATTTAATTTACTAGTAAATTGTTATCATCTTGTCAATGTTTACATTTCTAGCAGCTTAATTTCATCAGTGAGATGTATATATTATGCCTGACTTCACGACACACCTGGTGTTCTAAGTGAATTTGCCAACCATCGTAGTCAACGACGAAGCAGTGACTAAGCCACTGTTATAGCGGGAACTACGCACTACAAGGTACGGCTGCTTCAAAAACCTTCTCTACTTGGTTTTGATGTTCGCAAACAAAAGTTATAAGCGCATCAATTCGAGTAGGGAAGATCCCAGAAGATCTCAATCTCTTACACAAATCTGTCGTCACCAAAGACGCTGTTTCTCTCTTCTTTAATACTTCAGTCTGATCCTCAGAAATCTTCAATTGACAGGGCCGTAAAACTTGAGTGTACCCGTAAGAGACCATACAGACTGGTCCACTCTGTACTCGGGCTTGGTTTCGTAAGTAGGAAAAAAATCATTTTGCCAAAAGAGCGGAAAGTTTTACTAGGTCCATGAATTTATGATTGATGTTAAAAAAATAATAATAATAATGAATAAATAAATAAATAAATAAAAATAAAATAATAATAAAATGCAAGTAAAAGAAATAGCAGGGGAAAAGTAAGAAATAAAACACAGGCAAGGCCCCTTTTAAAATAAATAATGCACGATTGCATGTATGCATGTACATGTATGCTTGGCATTAGACTAATAAGTTTTATATTATTATTTTTAATGTCTTCCTCAGAACTAGTGACACCCCATATACAGTTTATCTCTTGTCCAGTGCTTCTCTCTAATCCTCAGTAAACTTCAATACGGCCGACATGAGTGCCTCCTTAAAAAACTTTCAAGGCAGCTACACTCTGTACTCAGACTCCTCTCCATATGCAGGAAATATAAATAATGCTTTACATAGCATTACATTTTAAGCAATCGCTTCAACTATTCACATATTAAGTAAACGCTCTTTCACCAAAAGTCATGCAGATAGGCTGTTTAGAAGAAAGAGGAAAAGAAAAAGGAATCGAGCAGCTACAAACAATCTCGCTGCGACCGTGAATTACTCTTAAAAGGGTGCTGCTCAAAATTGTCAGTCGGGAACGTTGCTAAACATGAAAAAAAAAAAAAGCTGGTCCTTTAAATTTTAAGTTGTTTACGGAATTCTTAATCCAGCAAGCAGTAGGTAGTTGGGTGGCCTGACATGAGCTAAAAGTTGCGAGGAACTAATTCACGTGTTGTAGCAAACTTTGGCCCAACTTTTAATACTTGAGTACTGGACCAACAGTCATGGCGACCACACACGCCTTTGAACTCTCGTCAAAGAAATGGTTTTCTACGCCTAAAGCGTTATAGAAAGAAGATGCTTAATTAACACGCGTAGCTCAAAAGGTGTCATGATAAGAACGTTTACATTGCATCTTCAACAGACTAAGCAGCATTTTCAAGAGCAAGTGGGGAGGAAACGCTCAAAAAGGTTCCAGTTTGTCAATTACTGAAGGAGGAGTGGCTGATACTGGTAGCGCGAATAACGAGCTCTATCGTAAACTGAAGGACTCAATTGAATGTCTTAAGTCACTCGTTGCGGAGGGTATTGCTGACATATGCGAAAACTTAAACAAATTACGGCAGGAAGTTAAATTGGAACTAAAAGCAGTGAATTATACAGTCAAATATTTAGAACCGAGTTTAAATTTGACTCATAACGGTATCGATATCTTGAAAGAACAATTCAAGGCTGGAACAAAAGAAGAAATCTCCCAAAAAAAGTATCTTGGAACAGAGCCTGAAAGGAAAAGTAGAGTGGAATACAAATTTCGACCAGTATGCCAGACGGGAGAATTTAGGATTAATAACATCAAAGAAAGCAAAGACGAACTCGATTCCACGCAGTTCATCGTGTTGACAAAAGATTTAGTACTAGAGGCAGACCAATCAAAGTAAGAAGTATGCCAAAAGGATCGCAACCAGGTTTGGTCTTAAAGAGGTAAGACTAAAATCAAGAGTACTACACACTGGTGCGCACATCACTAAAAATTACACAAGAGCTATTCAAAAGGAACGGGGAATTTTAATCAAGGGTATAATAAAAGCGATGAAAGCCCGCAAGGAGCGCAATTTATCTGAGGCTTAAGTCAAAGGTCATTATTTTTACATTAATGTTGAACAATTTGATTCGGAAAATGTGCCTTAATATCTCAAGTAATATTCACCAGCCTTTTACACGCTTCTTGAAAACATCCTAACACACATTAGTTCCTTTCACTGCAGTATTTCTGTAAACTTACAATGATACTTTTTAAGAAATTCGCAAAATATTTCATCTCTCACTTCTTTCCGTGAACTCTCAGAATATTCATGGTAAATTCAACTAAAATTTAATCAACTTCCACCTTGCCTACCCATACGCAAAGTCAATATCCTAAGGTGCTAGAATTCAAACCCTTTCAATCTGGAATGCACTCAAACACCTTTAAATTCCACCTGAACTACACCCATTAAGTGCTCTTTATAGAGTGTTTTCAATCACGTGACTAAAATGGATGCTATTTCCATGAAACTCAAAAGAGGATTAGTTTGGAGCACCAACATGACCGCCGTTTTTGTTTGTTTTGCAGCACCAACATTGCACCCGTGACGTCATGTGAAAGCACTCTATATACAACTGTGTCCATGTTCCGTACTGTTTATAAGTGTGAAAGCATTTTTATATGCTATTACTTGTTTCTTTCATGTTTTTTTATTTTTCAATACGCAGATATCTATCCGGTGGCGGAGTGATTGCATGGATCGTCACGGACTTTCGGCCTCATGTGTTTTCGCTGCTTTTCTGCTGTTGTTGCTTGCTGGCGAAGGTCTAAAAGATCCTACACCATGGCTAAGTATCTTTGGCACCGAATTGACGGCAAATAAGGTGGAAAGGACTCAAAACTACCATGTCTTATCCACTAATGCTTGACAATTAGAGCGTAGTTTTTCTGCCACTAATTTATTCTGCTCTGATCTTGTCGAGCAAATTAAGTTTGCTGATTGGCATCTATTGTCGACTGGAGCTGGAATGCTATTCATTGTTCTTGACTGGAATGCTATAATTGTTATCAAATGCAACACAACTCGGTATTTGACACTACGCAGGATCAAACGATGCAGTCGTACGTGCATACACCATGCAAACACCACCGCCTCCTTTCATTGTCAACTGGTGGGTGATATTGTGTTCAAACTTAATCCGGACCTATAGACACGCCGTCAAGGGGTAAGCAAATGGACAATATCTTCGTTGTTCGTTCCATGCATTCCTTTCGGATTCCTGTTCACACGACCAACAGACTGTGTGCTAACAATGGACATTGTTCAAGGCGTCTGGTGTACACAAAACATCACTATTCGAATTTGATTAACATTCCCTTAGATGATCTCCTCACCACTAACAATCATTGGGGCTTTGGTTAGTTAACGCGCTTTCGCTTAGAAATAAGTCCGCTGACTTCACAGATTATGTTATGGATTCGCAGTTTGATCTGGTTGGGCTGACTGAAAACCTGGTTAACAACTGACGATGTGGCTTCCCCTGCACTGGCGACTCCTGAAGGCTACAAGATTCTTGATCACCCACGTGTGAGTCGGAGTACTGGTGGTGGCACCGGTTTGCTATTTAGGGACACCCTGTATGTGTCTAAGCTATGTGCTGGTAAGAAGTCTTCGTTTGAGTTTTCTGAATGGCTCGTAACATCTTGCTCAGATAGACTCAGTGTGGTAATTATTTACCGCATGCCATACAGTGCTTACCCCTTTGTCAACGAATGCTTCCTTGGAAGAGTTTTCAGACAACATGGAGTCCATCATATTGGCCGCTGAAAAGCTGGTCATCGTAGGAGATTTCAATTTCCATGTGTATGGGGCTGGTGACAGGGATGCAAGTAAGCTGCAGGATTTATTTGATTCTTTGAGTCTTCAGCAACATGCGAAGGGGACTACTCACATCCATGGACACACACTGGATCTGATTTTAACGCGCCCCAATTGCAATCTGTGATCTTTACGCCACAGGCAGACCGCTTATTCTCAGTCCACTTTGCTGTTTGTTACCTGCAGTCATCAAACGCTAAGGCCGGCCACTTCTGTTAAGGAACATAACTACAGAAATCTTAAAGTTGTTAGAGAGACTCTGAATTGTGTACTAACCCTCCTAGCTCCCTTGATGCGATGATTGGCTGTTACAACTCTACTTTTACGGAAATTCTATACCGTCACGCCCCTCTCAAAACCAGGGCTGTAACTGTAAAGCGACGCCTACCATGGTTTAATGAGGACGTAATAGAAGCTAAAGAGAGTCAGGCGCAGGCCTGAGAAGCGATGGAGAAGGACGAAGTGTTCAGCAGGCTTTGAATGCTACAAGACATGCAGGAACCGTGTTATCTATTCATTTATTAACAACGCCCGCACGGCGTTCTGTAAAGATTTTGTCGAGAAAAACAGTGGCGATCAGGGTAAACTTTTCAGGGCTACGAAGAGGTTGCTAAAGCAATATTCTGTAGTCCAGTTCCCACCACACGATGATGAATGTCTACTGGCTAACGCTATGATAATTTCTTCGTCAAGAAGGTATCTGATATTCGGTTGGATCTTGATGCTGCTGCACGAAGTTCTTCTGGATCCTCAAAATATGACTTTGATCGTCCTGTGAGAGGATCATTCAGCGAGTTTAGGCTTTTAAATAATGATGACGTCATAGAGCTGGTGAAGAAATGTCCCAAGTACCGTGCTTTGAAACCAATGCCAGTACTATTAGTACCAGAGTGTATTGATGAGATTTTGCCTGTAATTAAACAGATGATCAATCAGTCTCTAGGGACTGCCTCTTTTCCTGATTCATGGAAGGAAGGCATAGTAAATCCTCTGCTCAAGAAACATGGCCTCGATCTTCTGTATAAAAAATAACGCCCAATTATTAATCTTTCTTATGTGTCGAAATTGACAAAACGCTCGGTATCAGATCAACTGCTTTTCCATATGCCTTCCAATGGTCTCTATCCTGCTTTGCAGTCGTCGTATAGGCAACACCATGGTACAGATACTGCTCTCTTAAAGGTGAAGGATGACATTTATATGTATGTTAACAAGGGTCATGTAACTTAGCTGGTTCTTTTAGATTGAAGCGCGGACTTCGATACCGTTGATCACGGTATTTTGATCACGAGTCTTCAGTCAAGGTTTGGCGTCTCGGGTAAAGTCTTGGAGTGGTCCTCAGTATCCTTGCAGTATGGTGTTCCTCAGGGGTCCTCTCTCGCTCCCGTATTGTTTATCGTTTACTCATCCAAGCTTGTTGACATTGTAAACGCACATCTACCTGACGTTCATTGCTACGCTGGATGACTCTCAGCTTTATCTTCCTTTTAAACCTGATTCACAACCAAGTCGGGATGAGGCAGATATGGCAATGCAACACTGTATAGAAGACATACGTCCATGGATTCTGACTGATCGGCTTAAGCTAAGTGTTGATAAAACTGAGTATTTACTTATTGGAACAAGACTGCAACTGTCTAAGATCAGCGCAGGCTCCCCTTGGTGTTGGTTACCATCGGATTACTTCAGCTCAAGGGGTCAAGAATTTGGGCTGCTGGTTTGATCAACAACATAGTATGGGGACACAAATCTATAAGATTTGTACTTCATCTTATTTCCACCTCCACAACATTAAATGCATAACAAAGTATCTATCAACTAAATCAATGAAAAGGTTAGTGCATCCTCTAGTTACTAGCAGAATTGACTATTGCAATAGTTTATTGTATGGTTTGGCGCATAGTTTATTATATGGTTTAACGAAAGTTAGTCACAGCGTGTCAAAACACAGCCGCGCGCCTAATTTGCAATCTTTGCTGCTTTGATCATATATCGCCTGTGCTTTTTAGGCTTTACTGGCTGCAAGTGCAATTTAGAATTGGATTTAAGAAACTAGTAGTTACATTTAAAGCTATTCACGGGCTTGCACCTGAATGTATCAATGATTTAATGGGTATTAAGAGTACATTGCGCTATTCTTTGAGATCAAACAATGAGCTTCTCCTTGAGTTGGAAAGTAAGAGAACATTTGGAGACATGGAACTCGCTCCCCAGTAAAATTCGCAACAGTAGAGCTTTCAACAATTTTAAGCATACATTTAAAATGCATTTATTTAGGCCAGCTGCTTATACCTATGATTTAATTGGAATTAATTCATATATTAGCCCGTATCCTTCGAGGATCCTTCCTAGTCATCCGCTAAGTTGACCACGATCGTGCACCGTTAACTTGATCCTTAGTTGGGTTTCACGTGGAGTTATAGGCTCCCCTACCTTGTCACCTTAAAAGAAAATTTCGCGGGGGCCGACGCTCTAACCACGTAAATCACCACTTCGATGGCTGTGTTTCCAGCAAGGTTGTCCTGGTGTTGTAGTGGTTATCACACCCGACTAGTAACGGGGAGACGTGGGTTCAAATCCCGCTCAGGGCAAATTTTCGATCAAAACATGATTACTTGGGGTGTGCATTGTCAGGGTTTCTCTCCTCCACGCTCTCTCTCTGTCTCTGTCTGTCTCTCTGTCTCTGTCTCTGTCTGTCTGTCTGTCTGTCTGTCTGTCTGTCTGTCTGTCTGTCTCTCTCTCTCTCTCTCTCTCTCTCTCTCTCTCTCTCTCTCTCTCTCTCTCTCTATATATATATATATATATATATATATATATATATTTATCTATTTACTGATTTGCATCTGGCTATATATTTATCCACTTTTTCCTTTTTATTTATTTAGTTTTTGTCGTAGGTTTTTGTAGCTCATTTGACATTATTATACTTCTTAGTTTTTAATCATTATAATGCGCAGGTGATCATAGTTATATGTTTATGTAACCTGCGCAATATTAAGGTAATTATGATTATGATTATGATTATGATTATGTTTAATTACAATACTAAACTACATAGCTGCTCTCCTGATACTATCCTCGAAGAACTTTTCACACCTTCTTTGCATCATGCGTTCTGACGATATGGTAATTTTCTCCCTAAATTTTAAAGGGCTGTCAAATAATCCTAAACCAAGAGAGACTTTCCTATGGTTGAAGAAAAACAGGTTTCTATATATTTTTGTAAGAAGTATATAGCACAAATGAGAATGAAACTTAATGGCTCTTTGGATGGGGATACTCCGCCTGTTTCGCCACCTTTTCTAGTTCTAGAGCAGGCGTCGTTATACTGTTTAACAACAATTTTCAATTTAAATTCTGAAGCATTTTTTTTTTTATCCCGAGAGAAGATTTATTATTGTAGACGCAGAGTTAACCTATAGAGTTACGACGATAGTCATTGTCTTTGATTAACTAGGATAAATTGATTTGAACACGTAAGTAAAAGGCTGTCCTCTTTTGAATGCCATTTTATAGGTTTTTGGTGGTCGCTTGGACTTTTCCTTATTAGTGATTTTCTTTGCCCACAGATAACTGAAGCCGTAATAATACCCGGTTATCGAACTGACCACTCAATGATCACTGTTTACATTATACAGTTACCGCGCACCAGTGGCTCAGTTGGTTGAGCACCGGGCTGCCATGCGAGAGGTCGTGAGTTCGATTCCGGCCGGACCAACAATCAGGGTCTTTAAATATCTGAGGAGAAAGTGCTACCTTGTAATTACATCCACAAATGGTTAGACTTTCAAGTCTTCTCGGATAAGGTCTTTCAACCGTAGACCCCGTCTCACAAATATCTCTCTTAGTTCCCTGTGGGACGTTAAAGAACCCACACATTATTCGAGAAGCGTAGGGGATGAAGTTCACGGTGTTCTGGCGGTCTTCTATAAGTATATGGGTGGGTGGGTATAGCAGGTCCACATAAGCTGAATAGCTGCTCAAACAGATAAATAACGAACAAACAAATTCAAGAGGACCAGGTTATTGCCTTCGTGAAGATAAAGAAACGGCATAGGGTTCTTTACGCAAATACGCACGTGCGTACCTGAGATATTGATAAGATATTTAAAAATATTTTCTGCCATAAGTAAAAGCCTCTCTCCCTTTGCTTTTAATTAAACCCCCTGTTTGTGATGTAAAACTCAATGGAAGGGTAAAATAAACACTTAACTACCGCATTTTCCTTCACAATTTTCGTGAAATGTCCTTCGGAAATAGTCGCAAATAGTATTTAGGAGACCCCAAATTTCAAACCTTTCTGGGGGAGCATGTCCCCACACCCCTCTAATTTCCAGCGCCTTTGGTGCTCGAGACATTTTTCGTGTGCGTACACCCACAAAATCTCACGCTACGTCCCTAGGAACCTTTCACAAAGAAATCAGTACATCGTCTCCACGTGACGTCATAAAATTCTAAAATATAAATTTCATATTTTTTTACCTGCATTACCTTAAAGATAATCTAGATTTAAATCTTTTCACAAGTTTTAGAGCCATAATAATAATAATAATTATAAGAATAATAATTGTAATAATAATAATTATAATAATAATAATAATAATAATAATAATAATAATAATAATAGGACATTTATAATGCTCAAACTCCATAAAATGTTCAAATGCGCATGACAAGATTAAAAGCGAACTACAAGGGTTAAAGAGCTCAGATTGCAATCAATAGTAAACTCACAATACTAAAAACAACTATGATGACAATGCATGACGGAAAAGGTGAGTTTTTAACTTGGCTTTAAAAATACTAACTATGCTGGCGCTTCTTATGCCAAATGGTAACGCATTCCACAGTTTCGGTGCAGCACAGGGAAAAGAACGATGACCTAATGTAGCTCTAGATTTAAAATGCGGATAACTAAGTAAAAGGTTATGACTAGAATTCCTTAGATTGTGTTCAGATGGGAGCTTAAGAGAAATGAGAGACGATAAATAAGTGGGCGCTAAAAAAATTAGAAATCTTAAAAGTAATTAAAAGCATTTTATACTCAATTCTACATTTAATCGGCAACCAGTGTAACTCATAAATAAGAGGTGTCACATGACACCAAAAAGGAAAACAATTGTCCAAAAAATAAATAAAATAAATAAGCAAGCATTTTGTAAGAAAAAACTCCAGGTGAAGAGATGAGATGACAGAGAAACTCAGTATTTCGAATAAATAAAGAATACTGGCATGGAATTAGGTCCCAATTCAATCGATTCAACTAAAAGAGGGTAGTAAAAGGTTCGTTCGCTTTAAATAATCGTAAAGCGAACAAAATGATAAAAAGCAAGAAAAACAAAACAAAAAACAACGAATAAGAAAACCGCGGCTACTTATGTAACAAAGTGACTGTCACCATATAGTACAATACTAGACATATCTAGTCGGAACACTTAGCGAATGGTCCAGAATCATGTTGTTTCAAGATCGTAGCTTATGCAACATCCCCTTCTCCCCAATTCAATGTTGTGTGAGAATTTCTCGGACGACTGCTATGGAAACGGGGATGGGTGTTCCATCAACTGTGACGAGTTAACAGTTAATAGGCCTTTTTGGGACATCGGCTCTTTTTTTGAAAGTTCCTTTACCACTAAAACTGGCTGTGACTATGAAGTATAGGCTCAGGCAGATTTTTCTTTAAAATCGCAATTAAGATAAAGTCTCCTTGATTCCATTCGGCATTGTCTAAGGAATGGTTGTTTTGCCTTTTTGTTTCAAAAGTTGGGTATCTGCTCCAAGCACGTCCGAGTAGATTTCTCACTAAACTGTGTCAGTGGAATTTGGAACAAACTTGCAGCCGACTAACAAAAGAGAAATCGCATTAGGGATAGGCAAAATATTTGTGACAAAAATTAGAAACTAAACCGTGGTAAAATACCTGAAATCTTAGCACATGTCAAGTCACACGATTCCAATTTATATTTAGTCTTATTACATTTATTGGCACTGAATTCTCTTTAAGGGTTGCATTATCACTAAATTAATTTCAAATTTCAATGCAGGATACATCAGGCCTCTCCATAATTACGGAAAATAACATTCTGCACAATGCGACAAGATTTTTTCAACAGCTCATAACTCGACAACAAAAGTTCAAAACAAGAAAATAATGGCTACTTACAACCTTGTTGCAATAATTAATTCCAAATGGAAGAGGAAATGACATGAAAAAGAAGGAAATAAGACATAGGTATATTCTTTGTCAAAGTATTAAAAGAACACATGCTTTGGGACATCGGCTCTTTTTTTGGCAGTTCCTTTACCACTTAAACTGGCTGTGACTATAAAATATAGGCTTAGACAGATCTTGCTTAAAAATCGCAATTAAGAAAAAGTCTGCTTCATTCCATTCCGCATTCTCTAAGGAAAGTTCCTTTTGTATTTTTTTTTCAAATGTTGGTTATCTGCTCCAAGCACGTCCGAGTAGGTTTCTCACTAAACTGTGTCAGTGGAATTTAGAACAAACTTGCAGGCGACTAACAAAAGAGAGATGGCATTAGGGATAGGCAAAATATTTGTAACAAAAATTACAAACTAAACCATGGGAAAATACCTGAAATCTTAACATATGTCAAGTCACACAATTCCAATACATATTTAGTCTTATGACATTTATTGGCACTGAATTCTCTTTTAGGGTTGCATTATAAATAAATTAATTTCAAATTTCAATGCAGGTTACATCAGGCTTCTCCATAATTACGAAAAATAACATTTTACACAATGAGACAAGATTTTTTCAACAGCTCATAACTCGACAACAAAAGATTCAAAACAAGAAAATAATGGCTACTTACAAGCTTGATGCAATAATTAATTGGGTAGGCAAAATATTTGTAAGAAAAATTATAAACTAAACCATGGGAAAATACCTGAAATCTTAGCATATGTCAAGTCACACGATTCCTATACATATTTAGTCTTATTAAGTTTATTGCCACTGAATTCTCTTTTAGGGTTGCATTATCACTAAATTAATTTCAAATTTCAATGCAGGTTACATCAGGCTTCTCCATAATTACGGAAAATAACATTTTACACAATGAGACAAGACTTTTCCAACATCTCATAACTCGACAACAAAAGATTCAAAACAAGAAAATAATGGCTACTTACGATCTTGTTGCAATAATTAATTCCAAATGGAAGAGGAAATGACATAAAAAAGAAGGAAATAAGAAATAGGTATATTCTTTGTTAAAGTATTAAAAGAACGCATGCTTTGGGACATCGGCTCTTTTTCGCAGTTACTTTAGCAGTTAAACTGGCTGTGACTATAAGCTATAGGCTCAGACAGATTTTTCTTTAAAATCGCAATTAAGATAAAGTCTCCTTGATTCCATTCGGCATTGTCTAAGAAAAGGTTGTTTTGCCTTTTTGTATCAAAAGTTGAGTTATCTGCAACAAGCACGTCCGAGTAGGTTTCTCACTAAACTGTGTCAGTGGAATTTGGAACAAACTTGCAGCCGACTAACAAAAGAGAGATTGCATTAGGGATAGGCAAAATATTTGTAAGAAAAATTACAAACTAAAGCGTGGAAAAATACCTGAAATCTTAACATATGTCAATTCACACGATTCCAATACATAGCTAGTCTTATGACATTTATTGGCACTGAATTTTCTTTTAGGGTTGCATTATAAATAAATTAATTTCAAATTTCAATGCAGGTTACATCAGGCTTCTCCATAATTACGGAAAATAACATTTTACACAATGAGACAAGATTTTTCCAACAGCTCATAACTCGACAACAAAAGATTCAAAACAAGAAAATAATGGCTACTTACGATCTTGTTGCAATAATTAATTCCAAATGGAAGAGGAAATGACATAAAAAAGAAGGAAATAAGACATAGGTATATTCTTTGTTAAAGTATTAAAAGAACGCATGCTCTGGGACATCGGCTCTTTTTCGCAGTTACTTTACCAGTTAAACTGGCTGTGACGTTAAGCTATAGGCTCAGACAGATTTTTCTTTAAAATCGCAATTAAGATAAAGTCTCCTTGATTCCATTCGGCATTGTCTAAGAAAAGGTTGTTTTGCCTTTTTGTTTCAAAAGTTGAGTTATCTGCTCCAAGCACGTCCGAGTAGGTTTCTTACTAAACTGTGTCAGTGGAATTTGGAACAAAATTGCAGCCGACTAACAAAAGAGAGATTGCATTAGGGATAGGCAAAATATTTGTAAGAAAAATTACAAACTAAAGCATGGAAAAATACCTGAAATCTTAGCACATGTCAAGTCACACGATTGCAATACATAGTTAGTCTTATGACATTTATTGGCACTGAATTTTCTTTTAGGGTTGCATTATAAATAAATTAATTTCAAAATTCAATGCAGCTTACATCAGGCCTCACCATAATTACGGAAAATAACATTTTACACAATAAGACAAGATTTTTTCAACAGCTCATAACTCCACAACAAAGGATTCAAAACAAGAAAATAATGGCTACTTACCACCTTTTGCAATAATTATTTCCAAATGGAAGTGGAAATGAAATGAAAAAGAAGGGAATATAACACAGGTATATTTTTTGTTAAAGTATTAAAAAAACGCATGCTAAGGGACACCAGCTTTTTTTTTTTTTTACTTAGTTCCTTTACCAATTAAACTGGCTGTGACTATAAACTATAGGCTCAGACAGATTTTTCTTTAAAATCGCAATTAAGATAAAGTCTCCTTGATTCTATTCGGCATTGTCTGAGAAAAGGTTGTTTTGTCATTTTGTTTCAAAAGTTGGGTTATCTGCTCCAAGCACTTCCGAGTAGGTTTCTCACTAAACTGTGTCAGTGGACTTTGGAACAAACCTGCAGCTGATTAACAAAAGAGAAACCGCATTAGGGATAGGCAAAATATTTGTAAGAAAAATTAGAAACTAAACCATGGGAAAATACCTGAAATCTTAGCATACGTCAAGTCACATGATTCCAATACATATTTAGTCTTATTAAGTTTATTGCCACTGAATTCTCTTTTAGGGTTGCATTATCACTAAATTAATTTCAAATTTCAATGCAGGTTACGTCAGGCCTCTCCATAATTACGGAAAATAACATTTTACACAATGAGACAATATTTTTTCAACAGCTCATAACTCGACAACAAAAGATTCAAAACAAGAAAATAATGGCTACTTACAACCTTGTTCCAATAATTAATTCCAAATGGAAGAAGAATGACATGAAAAAGAGGAGAATAAGACATACGTATATTCTTTGTTAAAGTATTAAATTAACGCATGCTTTGGGACATCGGCTCTTTTTTTGGCAGTTCCTTTACCAGTTAAACTGGCTGTGACTATAAAATATTGGCTCAGACAGATTTTTCTTTAAAATCGCAATTAAGAGAAAGTCTGCTTGATTCCATTCGGCATTGTATAAGGAAAGGTTGTTTTGCCTTTTTGTTTCAAAAGTTAGGTTGTCTGCTCCAAGCACGTCCGAGTAGATTTCTCACTAAACTGTGTCAGTGGAATTTAGAACAAACTTGCAGCCGACTAACAAAATAGGAACCGCATTAGGGATAGGCAAAATATTTGTAAGAAAAATTAGAAACTAAACCATGGGAAAATACCTGAAATCTTAGCACATGTCATGTCACACGATTCCAATTTATATTTAGTCTTATTACATTTATTGGCACTGAGTTCTATTTTAGGGTTGCATTATCACTAAATTAATTCCAAATTTCAATGCAGGATACATCAGGCCTCTCCATAATTACGGAAAATAACATTTTACACAATGAGACAAGATTTTTTCAACAGCTGACAACTCGACAACAAAGGATTCAAAACAAGGAAATAATGGCTACTTACGAACTTGTTGCAATAATTAATTCCAAATGGAAGAGAAAATGACATGAATGCTATAATCTCATAAAATGTTCCCTCTTTCGTTCTCTACCACCTTATCCGGCCTATGATGATACCACTTGCTATCTACATCAAGCCCATACTTCCTGCTGAGACACACCAGTGAAGATGAGAGCATCCTTCATCATGATGCCGATTATAATCTGTTTGTGCTAACACCTTGCAGCCACTTACGATTTGGGTTACATTCTCTACTGCCTCGCAATATAACCTACACCTATCCCAATATACTTGATGATAAATGTTCTTTCGGACAGAGTTCGTGTTCAAAGCTTGTTTTTTTTGTTTTTTTGTTTTTTTTAATCATAATAATGACTTTATTAAAGTGTCAAATGAGGTCTAGCAGGGGAGAATATCCTCCTCTAATAGGGGTCGTCTAGCTAAAATCTCTAACTAAATAGAAACAATACAAATACAAATACAAATAAGTTACCATGCATCTGAAGAATACAAATAACTATAATTAGAGTTAATAAAATCAAGAATTACATAAGTGACACCCACTGCATCCTTCTATGATGTTACTTAGATCACGTTTACATATCACTGTCTTAAAATGCCTGAGAGTGGCAGCCGATCTGTCTTTAGCGGCTATTAATAGACTCTGTTTCACACTTCAAGTCTTTCTTTGATAACCAGTCCCACGATTCCTCTGTCTTTAAGGTGTTAGTACCATTGCCCATGCAGTGGTAAAACTTCTCTTCAGGTTTTTTTCTTCCCATCGATCCTTCTCCTATACTCCTCCTCTCTTTCGATGTTTCCTTCTACAAGATTATTACTGGTTGCTATATACTTCAGAATATCTTCTTCACTGCTTGCAACATATAGGCCCAACGACCTACGCTCACTGTCAACACACTCTTCTACCCCAATCAGAGCCCGAACCTTAACTTTCACGGCGTGTACAAACGCAGCACATTAGCCGTAGGATGGATCACACTATGCTGTATCAAAAGTTGCCTGGTATTCCTGTCTATCTCCTCAAGTTCCACCTTGGCCCACCCAATAACGCTCGCATTATACCGCACCACTGCTACAGCCCACGTGTTTATCACCATGGTCAAATTACGACAATTGAGCTTAGACTTCAATAGTAACTTAAGTTTTTACAGGTTCCTTCATTTTCCTGTCAACTGTAGAGTCTAATTCAAGGACACTCAGATATTTGTATCCCCTCCCCTTCGGATCACTTATGGAGTTCCTGTTGGAAGGTCAATCCCACGATTTTCTCTCCTCTTTCCTTTTTTCTAATGTCAACACGGCACACTTTGCAATACCAAATTCCATACCAATGTCTTTATAACAAATGCATATCGTCTGCATCAACGAGTCAATTTGTGACGCGGTCTTTGCAAAGAGTTGAAGATCGTCCATAACTAGCGAATGGTTTACTTCAGGGTCCTTTCTTTCTAAACATTACCCAATGTCTGTCTCTTGCAACATCATCGAAATTGGTATCAAGGTAATAGCAAACCAAAAAGTGGTGAGAAGAACTCCCCTTGAAAGATGCATCTCTTAATAGGGACAGAGCCCAGGTGTTGATTGCCAGCATACAAATTGGGCATTCCAGATGGGCATGCTGCTTGACACAAAATCACTGGTCTTATCAGCAACACCAAAATCTTCAAACTCTGACGTACCCAAGAATAGTAAACCATGTCATACGCCTTCTTGAAATCTATCAATGGCATGCGCAAGTTATTTTGTCGCTGCTTGCAAGGTCGCAATACAACTGGATCAATGCCAAGGCGGTCCTCGGTGCCCCTTAAACCTTTTCGGCACCCTTTTCTGTTCATAAGGTACGAGCGTGTTTGCTAAAAGGTAAAGAGACGTCTTTCCAGCAAGGATTCCAGTCAAAAACTTCCACAAAAGTTTAAGACATATGATTGGTCGATAATTTCCTACTAGAGTGCCCTTGCTCTTATCCTTCATAATAAGTCTTGTTCTGTCCTCAATCACCCAGTAGGCACTTGGCCAACTCTAACACAGTCATTCATATACCTTCCAATTTGCGCATGTAGGTTTGAGAAGGGCTTCAACCAGAACGCCTGTATGCCATCTGGCCCAGGAGATTTCCAGTCAGGAACAGTCTTCAACTGCTTTCCAACATCCCTCTTGCTAATTGCAATATCAGCCTGCCTCTGCCCTTTCCTGTATAACTTCTCTTCAAATTATGTTGTCCATTCTTTATTGTCATCATGATGTAGAGGGCACCCCGCACATCTAAATAAAACTTAGTTTTGTCCTCAGGATCAAGAAGGAGTGTTTCGCCATTTACGCCCTTAACGTTCCGGGAAAAAAGACAACAGCCTCTGATTGGTGGCAAACAGTCTGTTCCGTTCAAACTGCTTTTGTTTATTAGAATGCCGTTTCACTCGATTCGCCTTAGCACTGATCCTCTGCTTAAGCTCCTCCATTGTTGCCTGGACAACTTTCGCCTTGATCTTGTAGACCCTATCTAACCTTCATTTCTCCCCCTTCTTTCCCCTTTTCCACACTACACTACACTACCATCGATCTCATTAAAACACCATATTTTGAATTAAAAACAAATTAAATAACGCCAGAAACGTTTCAAAAACGTCTTATAGCATCCATTACCTTTGTACGAGCTGCATTTTCTTTCCAGTTATCTTCACTCCAAGGCAAAGTAACCAGGCCTGGAGTTGTGTTCCAGGTGCATTCTTCAAGCTTTTTCTCTGGGTAATGTTGCTCCCCTTACGTCCTCTTCCTTCTGCTGTCATTCTTCTTTCTTTTATTTTTTTCGCTGGATTCTTCCGACTAATTTACAATCGCTTCCACAGTTTTTCTCGAATTCTGCCATGTTAGTAATCGACCTGGCCTTCCGAGAAAATCCCAGAAACGCTTGCGCAGCGACTCTCACTCTCAGGCTCTCACTATTTTCCAAAGTGAGCTATTTCTTTATGCAATTCTATTAATTAATCGCATTTTTTTGTTAATCAAAGGCAAAACAGATAACGCGGTTAAAAAACAAGTGAAAATTGCAAATAAACTAAAAAGGTTTTATGCGGCTACTGAAAAAAAGATTATGCGACCATAAATCGACAACAAATATTGAAAAAAAAAAAACAAAGCAAAAAACAAAAACACTGAAAACAAAAAAGGATAAAGGTTACTTACAGACTTTTTGCAACCCATTCCAAGTACATAAGATGGCATAACAAAGGAAGGAATAAAAGAAAGATAAAATAATTAGAATAAGTAATTCAGATACGCATCACATTGTTTTTTGTTTTGTTTTGTTTAATGCAATCGATTCAACCATAGACAAATGTGGCAAACTCAATATTGTACCCAATTCAAATCCTTTAGGAAAAAAAAAATGAAAAAAAAAAAATGTGTGTGCTACATTATAATGCAAAGGAAATACAAGAAGAACCTTAAAACCAAGAGATCTGAAATGGGTACAACATTGAGTTAGCCGAATTGCTCGATTTTCAAAAGTAAATTTAACTAACGCTAAAGCAGACAAAATGGCCGTGACCATAGGCTAGGTTCCAACTGACTCTGGTCAAATGTTGTCCAAAGGTGCTAAAATATACCTCCAAAAGCATAAGAGCTATTAAATGTAAAAGCAAGGTGACAAGTGGCCTAAATTGTCTAAAAACAAAACCGTGCGATAAACAAATGCCCTGTGTTACTTGTCAATTAAGACAAAACTTCTAATACTTTATTATATTGTTTCGATATATGTATCCGTCAGAAACCTTTTGTTACAGTTTTGCCATGGAGATCGGAGCCCATTCGAGTTCCGAAAGTCCCACAAAATGGATGAATGTGTAAATCGGAATTGGATATATATCTTCATTATACAAAAATGCAATATAAACAGGAGCTATGTGTTCCTCGCAACTAATACACCTATTTTGGCGACGCTGCGCCAAAATAGAACTTAGAACCCGAAGGGAAATAAGACGGTACTGGCCCTGACATGCAAAAATGACGAGTTTAAATAGAAAAAGAGGTGACAATGAACTTAGGCCCTGTTTACAAGGAGGAAGAGTAACCCTAATGCTAGGGTTGCCCTGGCAAAATGGTTATCCTAGCTCTCACACATTTCTTCTTTTTTTCATCGACGAGTTTACAAGGCAGCTAGGGTTACCATGGCGCTAGGGTAACGCTAAGTGTGAAATTTTGCTTGTAAACCCGGGCTATCTTCCACGCTCGTGTTAGGGCAACCCTATCAGTAGGGGTATCCTACCTTGCATGTAAACATTGCCTTATTACAAACGAAATAGTGATATCTCTTGTTCAAAATTTGCCAACCACGGAACAAAAGAAGTCATTGTTTCAACAGCCAGTTCTGGTTTGCATAATAATAACAATGGGTGACGTCACGAGAAACATCGCTATAAATAGTGGCGAGAATTTACCTAATGAAGTAACAAGGAAATAAAAGGCTGGAACAGATCCGAAAACTAGGTGCTAATTAAAGACAACGGAACAAAGACATAGAGAAAATGCAACTAAATTTATGGAATAGTCTTTCTTTCACCTATTGTAGTTCAATTTTGACCCAAGTATAAAATTACGCTTTGGTTGTAAACCGAACTCGTAAACCGAATACTTTTTTTTAAAATGAGATTCCATTATAGCTACACTTCTACTTTCCAGTTGTGGATGAGATGATGCTATAGACTCACGGGTAAGGTCCAGGACACGGGTCTTGTGTGTTTAGTGCCTCCAAAAATGTTTCCAACAAGTAAAACGTTTTAAACGAGAATAAAAGTCGTAATCCGGCGTAAGGCGATTACATTTGTAGAACATTTTTTAAAGAGCTAATTTAATTTACTAGTAAATTGTTATCATCTTGTCAATGTTTACATTTCTAGCAGCTTAATTTCATCAGTGAGATGTATATATTATGCCTGACTTCACGACACACCTGGGGTTCTAAGTGAATTTGCCAACCATCGTAGTTAACGACGAAGCAGTGACTAAGCCACTGTTATAGCGGGAACTACGCACTACAAGGTATGGCTGCTTCAAAAACCTTCTCTACTTGGTTTTGATGTTCGCAAACAAAAGTTATAAGCGCATCAATTCGAGTAGGGAAGATCCCAGAAGATCTCAATCTCTTACACAAATCTGTTGTCACCAAAGACGCTGTTTCTCTCTTCTTTAATACTTCAGTCTGATCCTCAGTAATCTTCAATTGACAGGGCCGTAAAACTTGAGTGTACCCGTAAAAGACCATACAGACTGGTCCACTCTGTACTCGGACTTGGTTTCGTAAGTAGGAAAAAAATCATTTTGCCAAAAGAGCGGAAAGTTTTACTAGGTCCATGAATTTACGACTGATGTTAAAAAAATAATAATAATAATAAATAAATAAATAAATAAAAATAAAATAATAATAAAATGCAAGTAAAAGAAATAGCAGGGGAAAAGTAAGAAATAAAACACAGGCAAGGTCCCTTTTAAAATAAATAATGCACGATTGCATGTATGCATGTACATGTATGCTTGGCATTAGACTAATAAGTTTTATATTATTATTTTTAATGTCTTCCTCAGAACTAGTGACACCCCATATACAGTTTATCTCTTGTCCAGTGCTTCTCTCTAATCCTCAGTAAACTTCAATATGGCCGACATGAGTGCCTCCTTAAAAAACTTCGGAGGCAGCTACACTCTGTACTCAGACTCCTCTCCATATGCAGGAAATATAAATAATGCTTTACATAGCATTACATTTTAAGCAATCGCTTCAACTATTCACATATTAAGTAAACGCTCTTTCACCAAAAGTCATGCAGATAGGCTGTTTAGAAGAAAGAGGAAAAGAAAAAGGAATCGAGCGGCTACAAACAATCTCGCTGCGACCGTGAATTACTCTTAAAAGGGTGCTGCTCAAAATTGTCAGTCGGGAACGTTGCTAAAGAATATAGCAAAAAAATTGCTAAACATGAAAAAAAAAAAAGCTGGTCCTTTAAATTTTAAGTTGTTTACGGAATTCTTAATCCAGCAAGCAGTAGGTAGTTGGGTGGCCTGACATGAGCTAAAAGTTGCGAGGAACTAATTCACGTGTTGTAGCAAACTTTGGCCCAACTTTTAATACTTGAGTACTGGACCAACAGTCATGGCGACCACACACGCCTTTGAACTCTCGTCAAAGAAATGGTTTTCTACGCCTAAAGCGTTATAGAAAGAAGATGCTTAATTAACACGTGTAGCTCAAAAGGTGTCATGATAAGAACGTTTACATTGCATCTTCAACAGACTAAGCAGCATTTTCAAGAGCAAATGGGGAGGAAACGCTCAAAAAGGTTCCAGTTTGTCAATTACTGAAGGAGGAGTGGCTGATACTGGTAGCGTGAATAACGAGCTCTATCGTAAACTGAAGGACTCAATTGAATGTCTTAAGTCACTCGTTGCGGAGGGTATTGCTGACATACGCGAAAACTTAAACAAATTACGGCAGGAAGTTAAATTGGAACTAAAAGCAGTGAATTATACAGACAAAGATTTAGAACCGAGTTTAAATTTGACTCATAACGGTATCGATATCTTGAAAGAACAATTCAAGGCTGGAACAAAAGAACAAATCTCCCAAAAAAAGTATCTTGAAACAGAGCCTGAAAGGAAAAGTAGAGTGGAATACAAATTTCGACCAGTATGCCAGACGGGAGAATTTAGGATTAATAACATCAAAGAAAGCAAAGACGAACTCGATTCCACGCAGTTCATCGTGTTGCCAAAAGATTTAGTACTAGAGGCAGACCAATCAAAGTAAGAAGTATGCCAAAAGGATCGCAACCAGGTTTGGTTTTAAAGAGGTAAGACTAAAATCAAGAGTACTACACACTGGTGCGCACATCACTAAAAATTACACAAGAGCTATTCAAAAGGAACGGGGAATTTTAATCAAGGGTATGATGAAAGCGATGAAAGCCCGCAAGGAGCGCAATTTATCTGAGGCTTAAGTCAAAGGTCATTATTTTTACATTAATGTTGAACAATTTGATTCGGAAAATGTGCCTTAATATCTCAAGTAATATTCACCAGCCTTTTACACGCTTCTTGAAAACATCCTAACACACATTAGTTCCTTTCACTGCAGTATTTCTGTAAACTTACAATGATACTTTTTAAGAAATTCGCAAAATATTTCATCTCTCACTTCTTTCCATGAACTCTCAGAATATTCATGGTAAATTCAACTAAAATTTAATCAACTTCCACCTTGCCTCCCCATACGCAAAGTCAATATCCTAAGGTGCTAGAATTCAAACCCTTTCAATCTGGAATGCACTCAAACACCTTTAAATTCCACCTGAACTACACCCATTAAGTGCTCTTTATAGAGTGTTTTCAATCACGTGACTAAAATGGATGCTATTTCCATGAAACTCAAAAGAGGATTAGTTTGGAGCACCAACATGACCGCCGTTTTTGTTTGTTTTGCAGCACCAACATTGCACCCGTGACGTCATGTGAAAGCACTCTATATACAACTGTGTCCATGTTCCGTACTGTTTATCAGTGTGAAAGCATTTTTATATGCTATTACTTGTTTCTTTCATGTTTTTTTATTTTTCAATACGCAGATATCTATCCGGTGGCGGAGTGATTGCATGGATCGTCACGGACTTTCGGCCTCATGTGTTTTCGCTGCTTTTCTGCTGTTGTTGCTTGCTGGCGAAGGTCTAAAAGATCCTACACCATGGCTAAGTATCTTTGGCACCGAATTGACGGCAAATAAGGTGGAAAGGACTCAAAACTACCATGTCTTATCCACTAATGCTTGACAATTAGAGCGTAGTTTTTCTGCCACTAATTTATTCTGCTCTGATCTTGTCGAGCAAATTAAGTTTGCTGATTGGCATCTATTGTCGACTGGAGCTGGAATGCTATTCATTGTTCTTGACTGGAATGCTATAATTGTTATCAAATGCAACACAACTCGGTATTTGACACTACGCAGGATCAAACGATGCAGTCGTACGTGCATACACCATGCAAACACCACCGCCTCCTTCCATTGTCAACTGGTGGGTGATATTGTGTTCAAACTTAATCCGGACCTATAGACACGCCTTCAAGGGGTAAGCAAATGGACAATATCTTCGTTGTTCGTTCCATGCATTCCTTTCGGATTCCTGTTCACACGACCAACAGACTGTGTGCTAACAATGGACATTGTTCAAGGCGTCTGGTGTACACAAAACATCACTATTCGAATTTGATTAACATTCCCTTAGATGATCTCCTCACCACTAACAATCATTGGGGCTTTGGTTAGTTAACGCGCTTTCGCTTAGAAATAAGTCCGCTGACTTCACAGATTATGTTATGGATTCGCAGTTTGATCTGGTTGGGCTGACTGAAAACCTGGTTAACAACTGACGATGTGGCTTCCCCTGCACTGGCGACTCCTGAAGGCTACAAGATTCTTGATCACCCACGTGTGAGTCGAAGTACTGGTGGTGGCACCGGTTTGCTATTTAGGGACACCCTGTATGTGTCTAAGCTATGTGCTGGTAAGAAGTCTTCGTTTGAGTTTTCTGAATGGCTCGTAACATCTTGCTCAGATAGACTCAGTGTGGTAATTATTTACCGCATGCCATACAGTGCTTACCCCTTTGTCAACGAATGCTTCCTTGGAAGAGTTTTCAGACAACATGGAGTCCATCATATTGGCCGCTGAAAAGCTGGTCATCGTAGGAGATTTCAATATCCATGTGGATGGGGCTGGTGACAGGGATGCAAGTAAGCTGCAGGATTTATTTGATTCTTTGAGTCTTCAGCAACATGCGAAGGGGACTACTCACATCCATGGACACACACTGGATCTGATTTTAACGCGCCCCAATTGCAATCTGTGATCTTTACGCCACAGGCAGACCGCTTATTCTCAGTCCACTTTGCTGTTTGTTACCTGCAGTCATCAAACGCTAAGGCCGGCCACTTCTGTTAAGGAACATAACTACAGAAATCTTAAAGTTGTTAGAGAGACTCTGAATTGTGTACTAACCCTCCTAGCTCCCTTGATGCGATGATTGGCTGTTACAACTCTACTCTTACGGAAATTCTATACCGTCACGCCCCTCTCAAAACCAGGGCTGTAACTGTGAAGCGACGCCTACCATGGTTTAATGAGGACGTAATAGAAGCTAAAGAGAGTCAGGCGCAGGCCTGAGAAGCGATGGAGAAGGACGAAGTGTTCAGCAGGCTTTGAATGTTACAAGACATGCAGGAACCGTGTTACCTATTTATTTATTAACAACGCCCGCACGGCGTTCTGTAAAGATTTTGTCGAGAAAAACAGTGGCGATCAGGGTAAACTTTTCAGGGCTACGAAGAGGTTGCTAAAGCAAGATTCTGTAGTCCAGTTCCCACAACACGATAATGAATGTCTACTGGCTAACGCTATGATAATTTCTTCGTCAAGAAAGTATCTGATATTCGGTTGGATCTTGATGCTGCTGCACGAAGTTCTTCTGGATCCTCAAAATATGACTTTGATCGTCCTGTGAGAGGATCATTCAGCGAGTTTAGGCTTTTAAATAATGATGACGCCATAGAGCTGGTGAAGAAATGTGCCAAGTACCGTGCTTTGAAACCAATGCCAGCACTATTAGTACCAGAGTGTATTGATGAGATTTTGCCTGTAATTAAACAGATGATCAATCAGTCTCTAGGGACTGCCTCTTTTCCTGATTCATGGAAGGAAGGCATAGTAAATCCTCTGCTCAAGAAACATGGCCTCGATCTTCTGTATAAAAAATAACGCCCAATTATTAATCTTTCTTATGTGTCGAAATTGACAAAACGCTCGGTATCAGATCAACTGCTTTTCCATATGCCTTCCAATGGTCTCTATCCTGCTTTGCAGTCGTCGTATAGGCAACACCATGGTACAGATACTGCTCTCTTAAAGGTGAAGGATGACATTTATATGTATGTTAACAAGGGTCATGTAACTTAGCTGGTTCTTTTAGATTGAAGCGCGGACTTCGATACCGTTGATCACGGTATTTTGATCACGAGTCTTCAGTCAAGGTTTGGCGTCTCGGGTAAAGTCTTGGAGTGGTCCTCAGTATCCTTGCAGTATGGTGTTCCTCAGGGATCCTCTCTCGCTCCCGTATTGTTTATCGTTTACTCATCCAAGCTTGTTGACATTGTAAACGCACATCTACCTGACGTTCATTGCTACGCTGGATGACTCTCAGCTTTATCTTCCTTTTAAATCTGATTCACAACCAAGTCGGGATGAGGCAGATATGGCAATGCAACACTGTATAGAAGACATACGTCCATGGATTCTGACTGATCGGCTTAAGCTAAGTGTTGACAAAACTGAGTATTTACTTATTGGAACAAGACTGCAACTGTCTAAGATCAGCGCAGGCTCCCCTTGGTGTTGGTTACCATCGGATTACTTCAGCTCAAGGGGTCAAGAATTTGGGCTGCTGGTTTGATCAACAACATAGTATGGGGACACAAATCTATAAGATTTGTACTTCATCTTATTTCCACCTCCACAACATTAAATGCATAACAAAGTATCTATCAACTAAATCAATGAAAACGTTAGTGCATCCTCTAGTTACTAGCAGAATTGACTATTGCAATAGTTTATTATATGGTTTGGCGCATAGTTTATTATATGGTTTAACGAAAGTTAGTCACAGCGTGTCAAAACACAGCCGCGCGCCTAATTTGCAATCTTTGCTGCTTTGATCATATATCGCCTGTGCTTTTTAGGCTTTACTGGCTGCAAGTGCAATTTAGAATTGGATTTAAGAAACTAGTAGTTACATTTAAAGCTATTCACGGGCTTGCACCTGAATGTATCAATGATTTAATGGGTATTAAGAGTACATTGCGCTATTCTTTGAGATCAAACAATGAGCTTCTCCTTGAGTTGGAAAGTAAGAGAACATTTGGAGACATGGAACTCGCTCCCCAGTAAAATTCGCAACAGTAGAGCTTTCAACAATTTTAAGCATACATTTAAAATGCATTTATTTAGGCCAGCTGCTTATACCTATGATTTAATTGGAATTAATTCATATATTAGCCCGTATCCTTCGAGGATCCTTCCTAGTCATCCGCTAAGTTGACCACGATCGTGCACCGTTAACTTGATCCTTAGTTGGGTTTCACGTGGAGTTATAGGCTCCCCTACCTTGTCACCTTAAAAGAAAATTTCGCGGGGGCCGACGCTCTAACCACGTAAATCACCACTTCGATGGCTGGGTTACCAGCAAGGTTGTCCTGGTGTTGTAGTGGTTATCACACCCGACTAGTAACGGGGAGACGTGGGTTCAAATCCCGCTCAGGGCAAATTTTCGATCAAAACATGATTACTTGGGGTGTGCATTGTCAGGGTTTCTCTCCTCCACGCTCTCTCTCTGTCTCTGTCTGTCTCTCTGTCTCTGTCAGTCTGTCTGTCTGTCTGTCTCTCTCTCTGTCTGTCTGTCTGTCTCTCTCTCTCTCTCTCTCTCTCTCTCTCTCTCTCTCTCTCTCTCTCTATATATATATATATATATATATATATATATATATATATATTTATCTATTTACTGATTTGCATCTGGCTATATATTTATCCACTTTTTCCTTTTTATTTATTTAGTTTTTGTCGTAGGTTTTTGTAGCTCATTTGACATTATTATACTTCTTAGTTTTTAATCATTATAATGCGCAGGTGATCATAGTTATATGTTTATGTAACCTGCGCAATATTAAGGTAATTATGATTATGATTATGATTATGTTAATTACAATACTAAACTACATAGCTGCTCTCCTGATACTATCCTCGAAGAACTTTTCACACCTTCTTTGCATCATGCGTTCTGACGATATGGTAATTTTCTCCCTAAATTTTAAAGGGCTGTCAAATAATCCTAAACCAAGAGAGACTTTTCTATGGTTGAAGAAAAACAGGTTTCTATATATTTTTGTAAGAAGTATATAGCACAAATGAGAATGAAACTTGGCTCTTTGGATGGGGATACTCCGCCTGTTTCGCCACCTTTTCTAGTTCTAGAGCAGGCGTCGTTATACTGTTTAACAACAATTTTCAATTTAAATTCTGAAGCATTTTTTTTTTTATCCCGAGAGAAGATTTATTATTGTAGACGCAGAGTTAACCTATAGAGTTACGACGATAGTCATTGTTTATGATTAACTAGGATAAATTGATTTGAACACGTAAGTAAAAGGCTGTCCTCTTTTGAATGCCATTTTATAGGTTTTTGGTGGTCGCTTGGACTTTTCCTTATTAGTGATTTTCTTTGCCCACAGATAACTGAAGCCGTAATAATACCCGGTTATCGAACTGACCACTCAATGATCACTGTTTGCATTAATTAATACAGTTACCGCGCACCAGTGGCTCAGTTGGTTGAGCACCGGGCTGCCATGCGAGAGGTCGTGAGTTCGATTCCGGCCGGACCAACAATCAGGGTCTTTAAATATCTGAGGAGAAAGTGCTACCTTGTAATTACATCCACAAATGGTTAGACTTTCAAGTCTTCTCGGATAAGGTCTTTCAACCGTAGACCCCGTCTCACAAATATCTCTCTTAGTTCCCTGTGGGACGTTAAAGAACCCACACATTATTCGAGAAGCGTAGGGGATGAGGTTCACGGTGTTCTGGCGGTCTTCTATAAGTATATGGGTGGGTGGGTATAGCAGGTCCACATAAGCTGAATAGCTGCTCAAACTGATAAATAACGAACAAACAAATTCAAGAGGACCAGGTTATTGCCTTCGTGAAGATAAAGGAACGGCATAGGGTTCTTTACGCAAATAAGCACGTGCGTACCTGAGATATTGATAGGATATTTAAAAATATTTTCTGCCATAAGTAAAAGCCTCTCTCCCTTTGCTTTTAATTAAACCCCCTGTTTGTGATGTAAAACTCAATGGAAGGGTAAAATAAACACTTAACTACCGCATTTTCCTTCACAATTTTCGTGACATGTCCTTCGGAAATAGTCGCAAATAGTATTTAGGAGACCCCAAATTTCAAACCTTTCTGGGGGAGCATGTCCCCACACCCCTCTAATTTCCAGCGCCTTTGGTGCTCGAGACATTTTTCGTGTGCGTACACCCACAAAATCTCACGCTACGTCCCTAGGAACCTTTCACAAAGAAATCAGTACATCGTCTCCACGTGACGTCATAAAATTCTAAAATATAAATTTCATATTTTTTTACCTGCATTACCTTGAAGATAATCTAGATTTAAATCTTTTCACAAGTTTTAGAGCCGTAATAATAATAATAATTATAAGAATAATAATTGTAATAATAATAATTATAATAATAATAATAATAATAATAATAATAATAGGACATTTATAATGCTCAAATTCCATAAAATGTTCAAATGCGCATGACAAGATTGAAAACGAACTACAAGGGTTAAAGAGCTCAGATTGCAATCAATAGTAAACTCACAATACTAAAAACAACTATGATGACAATGCATGACGGAAAAGGTGAGTTTTTAACTTGGCTTTAAAAATACTAACTATGCTGGCGCTTCTTATGCCAAATGGTAACGCATTCCACAGTTTCGGTGCAGCACAGGGAAAAGAACGATCACCTAGTGTAGCTCTAGATTTAAAATGCGGATAACTAAGTAAAAGGTTATGACTAGAATTCCTTAGATTGTGTTCAGATGGGAGCTTAAGAGAAATGAGAGACAAAAAATAAGTGGGCGCTAAAAAAATTAGAAATCTTAAAAGTAATTAAAAGCATTTTATACTCAATTCTACATTTAATCGGCAACCAGTGTAACTCATAAATAAGAGGTGTCACATGACACCAAAAAGGAAAACAATTGTCCAAAAAATAAATAAAATAAATAAGCAAGCATTTTGTGAGAAAAAACTCCAGGTGAAGAGATGAGATGACAAAGAAACTCAGTATTTCGAATAAATAAAGAATACTGGCATGGAATTAGGTCCCAATTCAATCGATTCAACTAAAAGAGGGTAGTAAAAGGTTCGTTCGCTTTAAATAATCGTAAAGCGAACAAAATGATAAAAAGCAAGAAAAACAAAACAAAAAACAACGAATAAGAAAACCGCGGCTACTTATGTAACAAAGTGACTGTCACCATATAGTACAATACTAGACATATCTAGTCGGAACACTTAGCGAATGGTCCAGAATCATCTTGTTTCAAGATCGTAGCTTATGCAACATCCCCCTCTCCCCAATTCAATGTTGTGTGAGAATTTCTCGGGCGACTGCTATGGAAACGGGGATGAGTGTTCTATCAACTGTGACGAGTTAATAGTTAATAGGCCTTTTTTGATACATTAAAATTCAGCTTAAAAAAAGAAGTTTGGAGGACAATAACAAAGGAAACTGGATGATATGCAAATATTTCTCACATTCATTACAACCTGATTCTTTTGTTTTTGTCCTCACTGCCTCAAAATCAAGCTGAATATTTGGTATTTCGAAAATGGCCTATTTGAATGCAGGTAACGCTCAAGCCTCTCCATAATTACGAAAAAATAACATTCTACACAATGAGACAAAAATTTTTCAACAGCTCATAACTCGACAACAAAGGATTCAAAACAAGAAAATAATGGCTACTTACGAGCTTGTTGCAATAATTAATTCCAAACGAAAGAGAAAATGACATGAAAAAGAAGGAAATAAGACATAGGTATATTCTTTGTTAAAGTATTAAAAGAACGCATGCTTTTTGGGACATCAGCTCTTTTTTTCAAAGTTTCTTTACCACTAAAACTGGCTGTGACTATGAAGTATAGGCTCAGACAGATTTTTCTTTAAAATCGCAATTAAGATAAAGTCTCCTTGATTCCATTCGGCATTGTCTAAGAAATGGTTGTTTTGCCTTTTTGTTTCAAAAGTTGGGTATCTGCTCCAAGCAAGTCCGAGTAGATTTCTCACTAAACTGTGTCAGTGGAATTTGGAACAAACTTGCAGCCGACTAACAAAAGAGAAATCGCATTAGGGATAGGCAAAATATTTGTGACAAAAATTAGAAACTAAACCGTGGTAAAATACCTGAAATCTTAGCACATGTCAAGTCACACGATTCCAATTTATATTTAGTCTTATTACATTTATTGGCACTGAATTCTCTTTTAGGGTTGCATTATCACTAAATTAATTTTAAATTTCAATGCAGGATACATCAGGCCTCTCCATAATTACGGAAAATAACATTTTACACAATGAGACAAGATTTTCTCAACAGCTCATAACTCGACAACAAAAGATTCAAAACAAGAAAATAATGGCTACTTACGATCTTGTTGCAATAATTAATTCCAAATGGAAGAGGAAATGACATAAAAAAGAAGGAAATAAGACATAGGTACATTCTTTGTTAAAGTATTAAAAGAACGCATGCTTTGGGACATCGGCTCTTTTTCGCAGTTACTTTACCAGTTAAACTGGCTGTGACTATAAGCTATAGGCTCAGACAGATTTTTCTTTAAAATCGCAATTAAGATAAAGTCTCCTTGATTCCATTCGGCATTGTCTAAGAAAAGGTTGTTTTGCCTTTTTGTTTCAAAAGTTGGGTTATCTGCTCCAAGCACGTCCGAGTAGGTTTCTCACTAAACTTTGCCTGTGCAATTTGGAACAAACTTGCGGCCGACTAACAAAAGAGAGATTGCATTAGGGATAGGCAAAATATTTGTAAGAAAAATTACAAACTAAACCATGGAAAAATACCTGAAATCTTAGCACATGTTAAGTCAAACAATTCCAATACATAGTTAGTCTTATGACATTTATTGGCACTGAATTTTCTTTTAGGGTTGCATTATGAATAAATTAATTTCAAAATTCAATGCAGCTTACATCAGGCCTCACCATAATTACGGAAAATAACATTTTACACAATGAGACAAGATTTTTTCAACAGCTCATAACTCGACAACAAAAGATTCAAAACAAGAAAATAATGGCTACTTACGATCTTGTTGCAATAATTAATTCCAAATGGAAGAGGAAATGACATAAAAAAGAAGGAAATAAGACATAGGTACATTCTTTGTTAAAGTATTAAAAGAACGCATGCTTTGGGACATCGGCTCTTTTTCGCAGTTACTTTACCAGTTAAACTGACTGTGACTATAAGCTATAGGCTCAGACAGATTTTTTTTTAAAATCGCAATTAAGATAAAGTCTCCTTGATTCCATTCGGCATTGTCTAAGAAAAGGTTGTTTTGCCTTTTTGTTTCAAAAGTTGGGTTATCTGCTCCAAGCACGTCCGAGTAGGTTTCTCACTAAACTTTGCCTGTGCAATTTGGAACAAACTTGCGGCCGACTAACAAAAGAGAGATTGCATTAGGGATAGGCAAAATATTTGTAAGAAAAATTACAAACTAAACCATGGAAAAATACCTGAAATCTTAGCACATGTTAAGTCAAACAATTCCAATACATAGTTAGTCTTATGACATTTATTGGCACTGAATTTTCTTTTAGGGTTGCATTATGAATAAATTAATTTCAAAATTCAATGCAGCTTACATCAGGCCTCACCATAATTACGGAAAATAACATTTTACACAATGAGACAAGATTTTTTCAACAGCTCATAACTCGACAACAAAGGATTCAAAACAAGAAAATAATGGCTACTTACCACCTTGTTGCAATAATTATTTCCAAATGGAAGTGGAAATGAAATGAAAAAGAAGGGAATATAACACAGGTATATTCTTTGTTAAAGTATTAAAGAAACGCATGCTAAGGGACACCAGCTTTTTTTTTTTTTTTACTTAGTTCCTTTACCAATTAAACTGGCTGTGACTATAAACTATAGGCTCAGACAGATTTTTCTTTAAAATCGCAATTAAGATAAAGTCTCCTTGATTCTATTCGGCATTGTCTAAGAAAAGGTTGTTTTGCCATTTTGTTTCAAAAGTTGGGTTATCTCCTCCAAGCACTTCCCAGTAGGTTTCTCACTAAACTGTGTCAGTGGACTTTGGAACAAAACTGCAGCTGATTAACAAAAGAGAAACCGCATTAGGGATAGGCAAAATAATTGTAAGAAAAATTAGAAACTAAACCGTGGTATAATACCTAAAATCTTACCATATGTCAAGTCACACAATTCCAATACATATTTAGTCTTATGACATTTATTGGCACTGAATTCTCTTTTAGGGTTGCATTATCAATAAATTAATTTTAAATTTTAATGCAGGATACATCAGGCCTCTCCATAATTGCGGAAAATAACATTTTACACAATGAGACAAGATTTTTTCAACAGCTCATAACTCGACAACAAAAGATTCAAAACAAGAAAATAATGGCTACTTACGAGCTTGTTGCAATAATTAATTCCAAACGAAAGAGAAAATGACATGAAAAAGAAGGAAATAAGACATAGGTATATTCTTTGTTAAGGTATTAAAAGAACGCATGCTTTTTGGGACATCGGCTCTTTTTTTCAAAGTTCCTTTACCAGTGAGACTGGCTATGACTATGAAGTATAGGCTCAGACAGATTTTTCTTTAAAATCGCAATTAAGATAAAGTCTCCTTGATTCCATTCGGCATTGTCTAAGGTATGGTTCTTTTGCCTTTTTTTTTCAGAAGTTGTGTATCTGCTCCAAGCACGTCTGAGTAGATTTCTCACTAAACTGTGTCAGTGGAAATTGGAAAAAACTTGAAGCCGACTAACAAAAGAGAAATCGCATTAGGGATAGGCAAAATATTTGTGACAAAAATTAGAAACTAAACCGTGGTAAAATACCTGAAATCTTAGCACATGTCAAGTCACACGATTCCAATTTATATTTAGTCTTATTACATTTATTGGCACTGAATTCTCTTTTAGGGTTGCATTATCACTAAATTAACTTCAAATTTCAATGCAGGACACATCAGGCCTCTCCATAATTACGGAAAATAACATTCTACACAATGCGACAAGATTTTTTCAACAGCTGATAACTCGACAACAAAAGATTCAAAACAAGAAAATAATGGCTACTTACAATCTTGTTGCAATAATTAATTCCAAATGGAAGAGGAAATGACATGAAAAAGAAAGAAATAAGACATAGGTACATTCTTTGTTAAAGTATTAAAAAAACGCATGCTTTGGGACATCGGCTCTTTTTCGCAGTTACTTTACCAGTTAAACTGGCTGTGACTATAAAATATAGGCTAAGACAGATCTTGCTTAAAAATCACAATTAAGAGAAAGTCTGCTTCATTCCATTCAGCATTCTCTAAGGAAAGTTCCTTTTGTATTTTTTTTTTTTCAAATGTTGGTTATCTGCTCCAAGCACGTCCGAGTAGGTTTCTCACTAAACTGTGTCAGTGGAATTTAGAACAAACTTGCAGGCGACTAACAAAAGAGAAATCGCATTAGGGATAGGCAAAATATTTGTAACAAAAATTACAAACTAAACCATGGGAAAATACCTGAAATCTTAGCACATGTCAAGTCACACAATTCCAATACATATTTAGTCTTATGACATTTATTGGCACTGAATTCTCTTTTAGGGTTGCATTATCACTAAATTAATTTCAAATTTCAATGCAGGTTACATCTGGCTTCTCCATAATTACGGAAAATATAATTTTACACAATGAGACAAGATTTTTTCGACAGCTCATAACTCGACAACAAAAGATTCAAAACAAGAAAATAATGGCTACTTACGACCTTGTTGCAATAATTAATTCCAAATGGAAGAGGAAATGACATAAAAAAGAAGGAAATAAGACATAGGTACATTCTTTGTTAAAGTATCAAAAGAACGCATGCTTTGGGACATCGGCTCTTTTTCGCAGTTACTTTACCAGTTAAACTGGCTGTGACTATAAGCTATAGGCTCAGACAGATTTTTCTTTAAAATCGCAATTAAGATAAAGTCTCCTTGATTCCATTCGGCATTGTCTAAGAAAAGGTTGTTTTGCCTTTTTGTTTCAAAAGTTGGGTTATCTGCTCCAAGCACGTCCGAGTAGGTTTCTCACTAAACTTTGCCTGTGGAATTTGGAACAAACTTGCAGCCGACTAACAAAAGAGAGATTGCATTAGGGATAGGCAAAATATTTGTAAGAAAAATTACAAACTAAACCATGGAAAAATACCTAAAATCTTAGCACATGTTAAGTCAAACAATTCCAATACATAGTTAGTCTTACGACATTTATTGGCACTGAATTTTCTTTTAGGGTTGCATTATGAATAAATTAATTTCAAAATTCAATGCAGCTTACATCAGGCCTCACCATAATTACGGAAAATAACATTTTACACAATGAGACAAGATTTTTTCAACAGCTCATAACTCGACAACAAAGGATTCAAAACGAGAAAATAATGGCTACTTACCACCTTGTTGCAATAATTATTTCCAAATGGAAGTGGAAATGAAATGAAAAAGAAGGGAATGTAACACAGGTATATTCTTTGTTAAAGTATTAAAAAAACGCATGCTAAGGGACACCAGCTTTTTTTTTTTTTTTTACTTAGTTCCTTTACCAATTAAACTGGCTGTAACTATAAACTACAGACTCAGACAGATTTTTCTTTTAAATCGCAATTAAGATAAAGTCTCCTTGATTCTATTCGGCATTGTCTAAGAAAAGGTTGTTTTGCCATTTTGTTTCAAAAGTTGGGTTATCTGCTCCAAGCACTTCCGAGTAGGTTTCTCACTAAACTGTGGCAGTGGACTTTGGAACAAAACTGCAGCTGATTAACAAAAGAGAAACCGCCTTACGGATAGGCAAAATATTTGTAAGAAAAAGTAGAAACTAAACCATGGGAAAATACCTGAAATCTTAGCATATGTCAAGTCACACGATTCCAATACATATTTAGTCTTATTAAGTTTATTGCCACTGACTTCTCTTTTAGGGTTGCATTATCACTAAATTAATTTCAAATTTCAATGCAGGTTACGTCAGGCCTCTCCATAATTACGGAAAATAACATTTTACACAATGAGACAAGATTTTTTCAACAGCTCATAACTCGACAACAAAGGATTCAAAACAAGAAAATAATGGCTACTTACAACCTTGTTCCAATAATTAATTCCAAATGGAAGAAGAATGACATGAAAAAGAGGAGAATAAGACATACATATATTCTTTGTTAAAGTATTAAACTAACGCATGCTTTGGGACATCGGCTCTTTTTTTGGCAGTTCCTTTACCAGTTAAACTGGCTGTGACTATAAAATCTTGGCTCCGACAGATTTTTCTTTAAAATCGCAATTAAGAGAAAGTCTGCTTGATTCCATTCGGCATTGTATAAGGAAAGGTTGTTTTGCGTTTTTGTTTCAAAAGTTAAGTTGTCTGCTCCAAGCACGTCCGAGTAGATTTCTCACTAAACTGTGTCAGTGGAATTTAGAACAAACTTGCAGCCGACTAACAAAATAGAAACCGCATTAGGGATAGGCAAAATATTTGTAAGAAAAATTAGAAACTAAACCATGGGAAAATACCTGAAATCTTAGCACATGTCATGTCACACGATTCCAATTTATATTTAGTTTTATTACATTTATTGGCAATGAGTTCTATTTTAGGGTTGCATTATCACTAAATTAATTCCAAATTTCAATGCAGGATACATCAGGCCTTTCCATAATTACGGAAAATAAAATTCTACACAATAAGACAAGATTTTTTCAACAGCTGACAACTCGACAACAAAGGATTCAAAACAAGGAAATAATGGCTACTTACGAACTTGTTGCAATAATTAATTCCAAATGGAAGAGAAAATGACATGAAAAAGAAGGAAATAAGAAATGGGTATATCCTTTGTTAAAGTATTAAAAGAACGCATACTTTGGGACATCGCCTCTTTTCTTCGCAGTTCCTTTACCAGTTAAACTTTCTGTGACTATAAACTATAGGCTCAGACAGATTTTTCTTTAAAATTGCAATTAAGATAAAGTCTCCTTGATTCCATTCGGCATTGTCTAAGGAAAAGTTGTTTTGCCTTTTTGTTTCAAAAGTTGGGTTATCTGCTCCAAGCACTTCCGAGTAGATTTCTCACTAAACTGTGTCAGTGGAATTTGGAACAAACTTGCAGCCGACTAACAAAAGAGAAACTGCATTAGGGAGTGGCAAAATCTTTGTAAGAAAAATTAGAAACTAAACCATGGGAAAATACCTAAAATCTTAGCAGATGTCAAGTCACACGATTTCAATACATATTTAGTCTTATTAAGTTTATTGCCACTGAATTCTCTTTTAGGGTTGCATTATCACTAAATTAATTTCAAATTTCAATGCAGGTTACGTCAGGCCTCTCCATAATTACGCAAAATAACATTTTACACAATGAGACAAGATTTTTTCAACTACTCATAACTCGACAACAAAGGATTCAAAACAAGGAAATAATGGCTACTTACGAACTTGTTGCAATAATTAATTCCAAATGGAAGAGAAAATGACATGAAAAAGACGGAAATAAGACATGGGTATATCCTTTATTAAAGTATTAGAAGAACGCATACTTTGGGACATCGCCTCTTTTTTTCGCAGTTCCTTTACCAGTTAAACTTTCTGTGACTATAAACTATAGGCTCAGACAGATTTTTCTTTAAAATTGCAATTAAGATAAAGTCTCCTTGATTCCATTCGGCATTGTCTAAGGAAAAGTTGTTTTGCCTTTTTGTTTCAAAAGTTGGGTTTTCTGCTCCAAGCACTTCCGAGTAGGTTACTCACTAAACTGTGTCAGTGGAATTTGGAACAAACTTGCAGCCGACTAACAAAAGAGAAACTGCATTAGGGAGTGGCAAAATATTTGTAAGAAAAATTAGAAACTAAACCATGGGAAAATACCTGAAATCTTAGCAGATGTCAAGTCACACGATTCCAATAAATATTTAGTCTTATTAAGTTTATTGCCACTGAATTCTCTTTTAGGGTTGCATTATCACTAAATTAATTTCAAATTTCAATGCAGGTTACGTTAGGCCTCTCCATAATTACGGAAAATAACATTTTACACAATGAGACAAGATTTTTTTAACAGCTCATAACTCGACAACAAAGGATTCAAAACAAGAAAATAATGGTTACTTACAACCTTGTTCCAATAATTAATTCCAAATGGAAGAAGAATGACATGAAAAAGAGGAGAATAAGACATACGTATATTCTTTGGTAAAGTATTAAACTAACGCATGCTTTGGGACATCGGCTCTTTTTTTGGCAGTTCCTTTACCAGTTAAACTGGCTGTGACTATAAAATATTGGCTCCGACAGATTTTTCTTTAAAATCGCAATTAAGAGAAAGTCTGCTTGATTCCATTCGGCATTGTATAAGGAAAGGTTGTTTTGCGTTTTTGTTTCAAAAGTTAGGTTGTCTGCTCCAAGCACGTCCGAGTAGATTTCTCACTAAACTGTGTCAGTGGAATTTAGAACAAACTTGCAGCCGACTAACAAAATAGAAACCGCATTAGGGATAGGCAAAATATTTGTAAGAAAAATTAGAAACTAAACCATGGGAAAATACCTGAAATCTTAGCACATGTCATGTCACACGATTCCAATTTATATTTAGTTTTATTACATTTATTGGCAATGAGTTCTATTTTAGGGTTGCATTATCACTAAATTAATTCCAAATTTCAATGCAGGATACATCAGGCCTCTCCATAATTACGGAAAATAAAATTCTACACAATAAGACAAGATTTTTTCAACAGCTGACAACTCGACAACAAAGGATTCAAAACAAGGAAATAATGGCTACTTACGAACTTGTTGCAATAATTAATTCCAAATGGAAGAGAAAATGACATGAAAAAGAAGGAAATAAGAAATGGGTATATCCTTTGTTAAAGTATTAAAAGAACGCATACTTTGGGACATCGCCTCTTTTCTTCGCAGTTCCTTTACCAGTTAAACTTTCTGTGACTATAAACTATAGGCTCAGACAGATTTTTCTTTAAAATTGCAATTAAGATAAAGTCTCCTTGATTCCATTCGGCATTGTCTAAGGAAAAGTTGTTTTGCCTTTTTGTTTCAAAAGTTGGGTTATCTGCTCCAAGCACTTCCGAGTAGGTTACTCACTAAACTGTGTCAGTGGAATTTGGAACAAACTTGCAGCCGACTAACAAAAGAGAAACTGCATTAGGGAGTGGCAAAATCTTTGTAAGAAAAATTAGAAACTAAACCATGGGAAAATACCTAAAATCTTAGCAGATGTCAAGTCACACGATTTCAATACATATTTAGTCTTATTAAGTTTATTGCCACTGAATTCTCTTTTAGGGTTGCATTATCACTAAATTAATTTCAAATTTCAATGCAGGTTACGTCAGGCCTCTCCATAATTACGCAAAATAACATTTTACACAATGAGACAAGATTTTTTCAACTACTCATAACTCGACAACAAAGGATTCAAAACAAGGAAATAATGGCTACTTACGAACTTGTTGCAATAATTAATTCCAAATGGAAGAGAAAATGACATGAAAAAGACGGAAATAAGACATGGGTATATCCTTTATTAAAGTATTAGAAGAACGCATACTTTGGGACATCGCCTCTTTTTTTCGCAGTTCCTTTACCAGTTAAACTTTCTGTGACTATAAACTATAGGCTCAGACAGATTTTTCTTTAAAATTGCAATTAAGATAAAGTCTCCTTGATTCCATTCGGCATTGTCTAAGGAAAAGTTGTTTTGCCTTTTTGTTTCAAAAGTTGGGTTTTCTGCTCCAAGCACTTCCGAGTAGGTTACTCACTAAACTGTGTCAGTGGAATTTGGAACAAACTTGCAGCCGACTAACAAAAGAGAAACTGCATTAGGGAGTGGCAAAATATTTGTAAGAAAAATTAGAAACTAAACCATGGGAAAATACCTGAAATCTTAGCAGATGTCAAGTCACACGATTCCAATAAATATTTAGTCTTATTAAGTTTATTGCCACTGAATTCTCTTTTAGGGTTGCATTATCACTAAATTAATTTCAAATTTCAATGCAGGTTACGTTAGGCCTCTCCATAATTACGGAAAATAACATTTTACACAATGAGACAAGATTTTTTTAACAGCTCATAACTCGACAACAAAGGATTCAAAACAAGAAAATAATGGTTACTTACAACCTTGTTCCAATAATTAATTCCAAATGGAAGAAAAATGACATGAAAAAGAGGAGAATAAGACATACGTATATTCTTTGGTAAAGTATTAAACTAACGCATGCTTTGGGACATCGGCTCTTTTTTTGGCAGTTCCTTTACCAGTTAAACTGGCTGTGACTATAAAATATTGGCTCAGACAGATTTTTCTTTAAAATCGCAATTAAGAGAAAGTCTGCTTGATTCCATTCGGCATTGTATAAGGAAAGGTTGTTTTGCCTTTTTGTTTCAAAAGTTAGGTTGTCTCCTCCAAGCACGTCCGAGTAGATTTCTCACTAAACTGTGTCAGTGGAATTTAGAACAAACTTGCAGCCGACTAACAAAATAGAAACCGCATTAGGGATAGGCAAAATACTTGTAAGAAAAATTAGAAACTAAACCATGGGAAAATACCTGAAATCTTAGCACATGTCATGTCACACGATTCCAATTTATATTTAGTCTTATTACATTTATTGCCACTGAATTATCTTTTAGGGTTGCATTATCACTAACTTAATTCCAAATTTCAATGCAGGATGCATCAGGCCTCTCCATAATTACGGAAAATAAAATTCTACACAATGAGACAAGATTTTTTCAACAGCTGACAACTCGACAACAAAGGATTCAAAACAAGGAAATAATGGCTACTTACGAACTTGTTGCAATAAATAATTCCAAATGGAAGAGAAAATGACATAAAAAAGAAGGAAAAAAAACATAGGTATATCCTTTGTTAAAGTATTAAAAGAACGCATACTTTGGACATCGCCTCTTTTTTTCGCAGTTCCTTTACCAGTTAAACTTTCTGTGACTATAAACTATAGGCTCAGACAGATTTTTCTTAAAAATTGCAATTAAGATAAAGTCTCCTTGATTCCATTCGGCATTGTCTAAGGAAAAGTTTTTTTGCCTTTATGTGTCAAAAGTTGGGTTTTATGCTCCAAGCACTTCCGAGTAGGTTACTCTCTAAACTGTGTCAGTGGAATTTGGAACAAACTTGCAGCCGACTAACAAAAGAGAAACTGCATTAGGGAGTGGCAAAATATTTGTAAGAAAAATTAGAAACTAAACCATGGGAAAATACCTGAAATCTTAGCAGATGTCAAGTCACACGATTCCAATACATATTTAGTCTTATTAAGTTTATTGCCACTGAATTCTCTTTTAGGGTTGCATTATCACTAAATTAATTTCAAATTTCAATGCAGGTTACGTCAGGCCTCTCCTTAATTACGGAAAATAACATTTTACACAATGAGACAAGATTTTTTCAACAGCTCATAACTCGTTAACAAAGGATTCAAAACAAGAAAATAATGGCTACTTACAACCTTGTTCCAATAATTAATTCCAAATGGAAGAAGAATGACATGAAAAAGAGGAGAATAAGACATACGTATATTCTTTGTTAAAGTATTAAACTAACGCATGCTTTGGGACATCGGCTCTTTTTTTGGCAGTTCCTTTACCAGTTAAACTGGCTGTGACTATAAAATATTGGCTCAGACAGATTTTTCTTTAAAATCGCAATTAAGAGAAAGTCTGCTTGATTCCATTGGGCATTGTATAAGGAAAGGTTATTTCGCCCTTTTGTTTCAAAAGTTAGGTTGTCTGCTCCAAGCACGTCCGAGTAGATTTCTCACTAAACTGTGTCAGTGGAATTTAGCACAAACTTGCAGCCGACTAACAAAATAGAAACCGCATTAGGGATAGTCAAAATATTTGTAAGAAAAATTGGAAACTAAACCATGGGAAAATACCTGAAATCTTAGCACATGTCATGTCACACGATTCCAATTTATATTTAGTCTTACTACATTTATTGCCACTGAATTATCTTTTAGGGTTGCATTATCACTAAATTAATTCCAAATTTCAATGCAGGATGCATCAGGCCTCTCCATAATTACGGAAAATAAAATTCTACACAATGAGACAAGATTTTTTCAACAGCTGACAACTCGACAACAAAGGATTCAAAACAAGGAAATAATGGCTACTTACGAGCTTGTTGCAATAATTAATTCCAAATTGAAGAGAAAATGACATGAAAAAGAAGGAAATAAGACACAGGTATATTCTTTGTTAAAGTATTAAAAGAACGCATACTTTGGGACATCGCCTCTTTTTTTCGCAGTTCCTTTACCAGTTAAACTTTCTGTGACTATAAACTATAGGCTCAGACAGATTTTTCTTTAAAATTGCAATTAAGATAAAGTCTCCTTGATTCCATTCGGCATTGTCTAAGGAAAAGTTGTTTTGCCTTTTTGTTTCAAAAGTTGGGTTATCTGCTCCAAGCACTTCCGAGTAGGTTACTCACTAAACTGTGTCAGTGGAATTTGGAACAAACTTGCAGCCGACTAACAAAAGAGAAACTGCATTAGGGAGTGGCAAAATATTTGTAAGAAAAATTAGAAACTAAACCATGGGAAAATACCTGAAATCTTAGCAGATGTCAAGTCACACGATTCCAATACATATTTAGTCTTATTAAGTTTATTGCCACTGAATTCTCTTTTAGGGTTGCATTATCACTAAATTAATTTCAAATTTCAATGCAGGTTACGTCAGCCCTCTCCATAATTACGGAAAATAACATTTTACACAATGAGACAAGATTTTTTCAACAGCTGACAACTCGACAACAAAGGATTCAAAACAAGGAAATAATGGCTACTTACGAGCTTGTTGCAATAATTAATTCCAAATGGAAGAGAAAATAACATGAAAAAGAAGGAAAAAGACATAGGTATATCCTTTGTTAAAGTATTAAAAGAACGCATACTTTGGACATCGCCTCTTTTTTTCGCAGTTCCTTTACCAGTTAAACTTTCTGTGACTATAAACTATAGGCTCAGACAGATTTTTCTTTAAAATTGCAATTAAGATAAAGTCTCCTTGATTCCATTCGGCATTGTCTAAGAAAAAGTTGTTTTGCCTTTTTGTTTCAAAAGTTGGGTTATCTGCTCCAAGCACTTCTGAGTAGGTTATTCACTAAACTGTGTCAGTGGAATTTTGGAACAAACTTGCAGCCGACTAACAAAAGAGAAACTGCATTAGGGAGTGGCAAAATATTTGTAAGAAAAATTAGAAACTAAACCATGGGAAAATACCTGAAATCTTAGCAGATGTCAAGTCACACGATTCCAATACATATTTAGTCTTATTAAGTTTATTGCCACTGAATTCTCTTTTAGGGTTGCATTATCACTAAATTAATTTCAAATTTCAATGCAGGTTACGTTAGGCCTCTCCATAATTACGGAAAATAACATTTTACACAATGAGACAAGATTTTTTCAACAGCTCATAACTCGACAACAAAGGATTCAAAACAAGAAAATAATGGCTACTTACAACCTTGTTCCAATAATTAATTCCAAATGGAAGAAGAATGACATGAAAAAGAGGAGAATAAGACATACGTATATTCTTTGTTAAAGTATTAAACTAAGGCATGCTTTGGGACATCGGCTCTTTTTTTGGCAGTTCCTTTACCAGTTAAACTGGCTGTGACTATAAAATATTGGCTCAGACAGATTTTTCTTTAAAATCGCAATTAAGAGAAAGTCTGCTTGATTCCATTCGGCATTGTATAAGGAAAGGTTGTTTTGCCTTTTTGTTTCAAAAGTTAGGTTGTCTGCTTTAAGCACGTCCGAGTAGATTTCTCACTAAACTGTGTCAGTGGAATTTAGAACAAACTTGCAGCCGACTAACAAAATAGAAACCGCATTAGGGATAGGCAAAATATTTGTAAGAAAAATTAGAAACTAAACCATGGAAAAATACCTGAGATCTTAGCACATGTCATGTCACACGATTCCAATTTATATTTAGTCTTATTACATTTATTGGCACTGAGTTCTATTTTAGGGTTGCATTATCACTAAATTAATTCCAAATTTCAATGCAGGATACATCAGGCCTCTCCATAATTACGGAAAATAAAATTCTACACAATGAGACAAGATTTTTTCAACAGCTGACAGCTCAACAACAAAGGATTCAAAACAAGGAAATAATGGCTACTTACGAGCTTGTTGCAATAATTAATTCCAAATGGAAGAGAAAATGACATGAAAAAGAAGGAAAAAAGACATAGGTATATCCTTTGTTAAAGTATTAAAAGAACGCATACTTTGGACATCGCCTCTTTTTTTCGCAGTTCCTTTACCAGTTAAACTTTCTGTGACTATAAACTATAGGCTCAGGCAGATTTTTCTTTAAAATTGCAATTAAGATAAAGTCTCCTTGATTCCATTCGGCATTGTCTAAGGAAAAGTTGTTTTGCCTTTTTGTTTCAAAAGTTGGGTTATCTGCTCCAAGCACTTCCGAGTAGGTTACTCACTAAACTGTGTCAGTGGAATTTGGAACAAACTTGCAGCCGACTAACAAAAGAGAAACTGCATTAGGGAGTGGCAAAATATTTGTAAGAAAAATTAGAAACTAAACTATGGGAAAATACCCGAAATCTTAGCACATGTAAAATCAAGCGATTCCAATACCTATTTCGTCTTATTACATTTGTTGGCACTGAATTCTCTTTTAGGGTTGCATTATCACTAAATTAATTTCAAATGTCAATGCAGGTTACATCAGGCTTCTCCATAATTACGGAAAATAACATTTTACACAATGACACAAGTTTTTTCCAACAGCTCATAACTCGACAACAAAGGATTCAAAACAAGAAAGTAATGGCTACTTACAACCTTGTTCCAATAATTAATTCCAAATGGAAGAGAAAATGACATAAAAAAGAAGGAAATAAGACATAGGTTTATTCTTTGTTAAAGTATTAAAAGAACGCATGCTTTGGGACATCGGCTCTTTTCTTCGCAGTTAATTTACCAGGTAAACTGGCTGTGAGTATAAACTATAGGCTCAGACAGATTTTTCTTTAAAATTGCAATTAAGATAAAGTCTCCTTGATTCCATTCGGCATTGTCTAAGAAAAGGTTGTTTTGCCTTTTTGTTTCAAAAGTTGGGTATCTGCTCCAAGCACGTCCGAGTAGATTTCTCACTAAACTGTGTCAGTGGAATTTGGAACAAACTTGCAGCAGACTAACAAAAGAGAAATCGCATTAGGGATAGGCAAAATATTTGTAACAAAAATTAGAGACTAAACCGTGGTAAAATACCTGAAATCTTAGCACATGTCAAGTCACACGATTCCAATTTATATTTAGTCCTATTACATTTATTGGCACTGAATTCTCTTTTAGGGTTGCATTATCAATAAATTAATTTCAAATTTCAATGCAGGATACATCACGCCTCTCCATAATTACGGAAAATAACATTCTACACAATGAGACAAGATTTTTTCAACAGCTGATAACTCGACAACAAAAGATTCAAAACAAGAAAATAATGGCTACTTACAATCTTGTTGCAATAATTAATTCCAAATGGAAGAGGAAATGACATGAAAAAGAAGGAAATAAGACATAGGTATATTCTTTGTTAAAGTATTAAAAGAACACATGCTTTGGGACATCGGCTCTTTTTTTGGCAGTTCCTTTACCACTTAAACTCGCTGTGACTATAAAATATAGGCTCAGACAGATCGTGCTTAAAAATCACAATTAAGAGAAAGTCTGCTTGATTCCATTCAGCATTCTCTAAGGAAAGTTCCTTTTGTATTTTGTTTCAAAAGTTGCTTATCTGCTCCAAGCACGTCCGAGTAGGTTTCTCACTAAACTGTGTCAGTGGAATTTAGAACAAACTTGCAGGCGACTAACAAAAGGGAGATTGCATTAGGGATAGGCAAAATATTTGCAACAAAATATACAAACTAAACCATGGGAAAATACCTGAAATGTTAGCACATGTCAAGTCACACAATTCCAATACATATTTAGTCGTATGACATTTATTGGCACTGAATTCTCTTTTAGGGTTGCATTATCAATAAATTAATTGCAAATTTTAAGGCAGGTTACATCAGGCTTCTCCATAATTACGGAAAATAACATTTTACACAATGAGAAAAGATTTTTTCAACAGCTCATAACTCGACAACAAAGGATTCAAAACAAGAAAATAATGGCTATTTACGATCTTGTTGCAATAATTAATTCCAAATGGAAGAGGAAATGACATGAAAAAGAAGGAAATAAGAAATAGGTATATTCTTTGTTAAAGTATTAAAAGAACGCATGCTTTGGGACATCGGCTCTTTTTCGCAGTTACTTTACCAGTTAAACTGGCTGTGACTATAAACTATAGGCTCAGACAGATTTTTCTTTAAAATCGCAATTAAGATAAAGTCTCCTTGATTCCATTCTGCATTGTCTAAGAAAAGGTTGTTTTGCCTGTTTGTTTCAAAAATGGGGTTATCTGCTCCAAGAACTTCCGAGTACGTTACTTACTAAACTGTGTCAGTGGAATTTAGAACAAACTTGCAGCCGACTAACAAAAGAGAAACCGCATTAGGGATAAGCAAAATATTTGTAAGAAAAATTAGAAACTAAACCATGGGAAAATACCTGAAATCTTAGCAGATGTCAAGTCACACGATTCCAATACAAATTTAGTCTTATTACATTTATTGGCACTGAATTCTCTTTTAGGGTTGCATTATCACTAAATTAATTTCAAATTTTAATGCAGGTTACCTCAGGCCTCTAGATTATTACGGAAAATAACATTTTACACAATGAGACACGAGTTTTTCAACAGCTGATAACTCGACAACAAAGGATTCAAAACAAGGAAATAATGGCTACTTACCAACTTGTTGTAATAATTAATTCCAAACGGAAGAGAAAATGACATGAAAAAGAAGGAAATAAGACATAGGTATATTCTTTGTTAAAGTATTAAAAGAACGCATGCTTTTTGGGACATCGGCTCTTTTTTTCAAAGTTCCTTTACCAGTGAAACTGGCTGTGACTATGAAGTATAGGCACAGACAGATTTTTCTTTAAAATCGCAATTAAGATAAAGTCTCCTTGATTCCATTCGGCATTGTCTAAGAAAAGGTTGTTTTGCCTTTTTGTTTCAAAAGTTGGGTTATCTGCTCCAAGCACTTCCGAGTAGGTTTCTCACTAAACTTTGTCTGTGGAATTTGGAACAAACTTGCAGCTGACTAACAAAAGAGAGATTGCGTTGGGGATACACACTAAAAGTTAAAGTGTAATGTTACGAACGCAAAAATGTAAAATTACACCTTGTAACTGTGTAAACTATTACACCAAAAAAATCTTTTAAAATTACTCTATATGTAGGGTATTTTTACACCTTGTTACTGTGTAAACTATTACACCAAAATAATCTTCTAAAATTACTCTAAATGTAGGGTATTTTTACTCTTTTTAAAGGATAAGAGTTTATGGGTATTATCAAGGATAAAATTACACAGTTGGAAGTGTACTTTTACTCTAATTTTAATAGTAAATGGCCGATTAATCTAAACCATGTTAGATTGGTTTTTTGAACTCATACAGTTGTGGGCTTATAAATAGCTATTTATAAATATGATATACTGGGCCCAACAAACTGTCCTCAGGGCTTATTTATTTGTACGTAGTTCTCATTGCAGTCTGGCTCAATTTGTTACACTCTCTAGAATTAAGTATGAATATATCAACGTTTCGAAGACATTCGAAGATGTATCTCTCGTGTCATTCTCTGAGTCGCTTTCTCCCTCTGAACTGGGCGAATGTTCCGGATCATCCGAATCATCGTGAGAAATAATTTCGTTCTCTTTTCCTTCATCCGTTTCCTTAATAAGTTCGGGATGGTTGCGGGAAAAATGAGATTCAAAACTTGAAAAGAGTTTGTAAGTCTTGCTGTACCCAGGTCTAACACAAGTGACAAGAAAATTTGGGTCGTGCGAATGCCGACTACGAATGTGAGCCAGTACCGGTAGTTTTTTTAAGCTCCTAAAAATCTGGTTCGTAACAAGCATAGATGTCAGCTGCATGGTAAAATTCAAAAGGTTTGTTTCCGGTTACAAATGTCACTTCGAGCCATGTGATTGGCTGTGGTATTTACGTTTTGTGACAAAAATTTCCGGTCAAAGAGGCGACATCATTTTCCGTCAATCAAGATGCATTATTGAACAGCGATAAAGAAACTTGATGACCCTCTTTGTACTCCTTTTCAGTCGGCCAGTCTTTGGAGAAGGTTTTGAATATTTGGAGGTCCTGTTTCTTGCGTTATTTTAAATTCAATGGCTGCTCATGGATGCTCAGATGTTAAACTATGGACAGTAGAGGAAGTAGGCGAATGGCTTACCAGTTTAGGCGCCCCGTACAACGAATATGCTGAATCCTTTCGTGGTGAGTAAACTGTGTTCGTTACTTCTATTGTTAAGTTTTGAAGGTCATGATGTCCTCATCGTTCTTTGGTGCGTATTGTAGTCGATCCAAGTGTTTTTGGATCGACTGCAATTCGCACCAAAGGACGATGTATTAAAATACATAAAAAAACACAAGCTGTTTTCTGTTAGTGTTTGACGTTCCTTAGATTTGAGACAAATGGAAGACACTGTTAGCTCGTTATGTCACCCAAATCAAGACCTTGGGTCCCGGCGACGGTCAGTTAGAATACTTCTCCCGGAAAATGATATGCCGGAGCGCAGAATAGGTGAAATCTACCTAACTTCATAAACATAATGTTGTGGTATTCGTTCGTTGGCGAGGCGACCGCAACTTCCCGCCTTAAAATTTAATATAAATATATGTTTCTTTCATGCATGGAAATTGATGAGGAATTCTTTGCTTGGACTCTTGGAAAGCGGGGTTATACCGGTAGTGATTTGGGAGCATAACTTATTCGTAATGTTGGACCAAAATTGAAGATTGTAAGGAAAATTGATTTCCTCACGCGACAACAGCGCCAGGTAAGTGTAAAGGACTGGTACTACCCATGACTCACTAGGGGCGTGATATTACAAAAATGGCGGCTGTTTTTTACTTAGCTCTTATTAACCGAGCAGGAGGTCTGTATGGGAGAATCTTGACTGAGGTCGTGAGTACAGACCGAACGCAGTGAGGTCTGTACACACGACCGAGGTCAAGATTCTCCCATACAGACTGACTAAGCTCGGTTAATAAGATGTTTATTATATGGCAAACAAGAACAATTTAATTCGTTTAATGTAACTGGTTTGCACTAACTGACATTTTGCTTGCGAACGGCGATGAGCTGAGCTTAATTCTGCCACGGTTTGCTCGTCCTCCTTACCTTTTTTTCTCATCATGCTTTCTGGCACTTCCATAAGTAAATATTGATAAAAGAAAATACTCAATATT